>NC_143039.1:11540000-11550000 GCF_057628025.1 Oncorhynchus mykiss
TCTATAGTGAGAGGCTGTACTGTGTGATTATCCTAGTCACAGTTCTATAGTGAGAGGCTGTACTGTGTGATTATCCTGGTCACAGTGAGAGGCTGTACTGTGTGATTATCCTGGTCACAGTTCTATAGTGAGAGGCTGTACTCTGTGACTCTCCTGGTCACAGTTTTATAGTGAGAGGCTGTACTGTGTGATTATCCTGGTCACAGTTCTATAGTGAGAGGCTGTATTGTGTGTGTGTGTGTGTGAGTAAGTCTGTTTGACTGTGTGTCTGTGCGTGTCTGTGTGCGTCTGTGTGTGTGTGTGTGTTTGCGTGTGTGTGTGTGTGTGTGTGCGTGTGTGTGTGTGTTTGTGAGTGTGCGTACGTCTGTCTGTCTGTCTGTCTGTCTGTCTGTCTGTCTGTCTGTCTGTCTGTCTGTCTGTCTGTCTGTCTGTCTGTCTGTCTGTCTGTCTGTGTGTGTGTGTGTGTGTGTGTGTGTGTGTGTGTGTGTGTGTGTGTGTGTGTGTAGGGCTGTACAGTACCAGAATTAAACTGAATTAAACTATCCACTGTGAATCACTGGAACAGTTCCGTGAATGAGCTCCTCACACAGGTACACGTTATACAAATCATAACGCAGTCCTTTTATAGGGCTTCTCCTAAACCCACAGAGGAAACCTGAAATCCATCTGCCTACAGAGGAAACCTGAGCTCCATCTGCCTACAGAGGAAACCTGAGCTCCATCTGCCTACAGAGGAAACCTGAGCTCCATCTGCCTACAGAGGAAACCTGAGCTCCATCTGCCTACAGAGGAAACCTGAGCTCCATCCGCCTACAGAGGAAACCTGAGCTCCATCCGCCTACAGAGGAAACCTGAGCTCCATCTGCCTACAGAGGAAACCTGAGCTCCATCTGCCTACAGAGGAAACCTGAGCTCCATCTGCCTACAGAGGAAACCTGAGCTCCATCTGCCTACAGAGGAAACCTGAGCTCCATCTGCCTACAGAGGAAACCTGAGCTCCATCTGCCTACAGAGGAAACCTGAGCTCCATCTGCCTACAGAGGAAACCTGAGCTCCATCTGCCTACAGAGGAAACCTGAGCTCCATCTGCCCACAGAGGAAACCTGAGCTCCATCTGCCTACAGAGGAAACCTGAGCTCCATCTGCCCACAGAGGAAACCTGAGCTCCATCTGCCTACAGAGGAAACCTGAGCTCCATCTGCCTACAGAGGAAACCTGAGCTCCATCTGCCTACAGAGGAAACCTGAGCTCCATCTGCCTACAGAGGAAACCTGAGCTCCATCTGCCTACAGAGGAAACCTGAGCTCCATCTGCCTACAGAGGAAACCTGAGCTCCATCTGCCTACAGAGGAAACCTGAGCTCCATCTGCCTACATATTGGAATATTGGAGTGTTGGAGTGTTGGAATATTGGAGTGTTGGAGTGTTGAGGTGTTGGAGTGTTGGAGTGTTGAGGTGTTGGAGTGTTGGAATATTGGAGTGTTGGAGTGTTGAGGTGTTGGAATACTGGAGTGTTGGAGTGTTGGAATATTGGAGTGTTGAGGTGTTGGAGTGTTGGAGTGTTGGAGTGTTGGAGTGTTGGAGTGTTGGAGTATTGGAGTGTTGGAATATTGGAATATTGGAGTATTGGAGTGTTGGAGTGTTGGAGTGATGGAGTGTTGGAGTGTTGGAGTATTGAAGTGTTGGAGTGTTGGAGTGTTGGAGTGTTGGAGTGTTGGAGTGATGGAATGTTGGAGTATTGGAGTGTTGGAGTGTTGGAGTGTTGGAGTGTTGGAGGGCTGGAGTGTTGGAGTGTTGGAGTGTTGGAGTGTTGGAGTGATGGAGTGTTGGAGTGTTGGAGTGATGGAATGTTGGAGTATTGGAGTGTTGGAGTGTTGGAGTGTTGGAGGGCTGGAGTGTTGGAGTGTTGGAGTGTTGGAGTGTTGGAGTGATGGAGTGTTGGAGTGTTGGAGTGTTGGAGTGTTGGAGTGATGGAGTGTTGGAGTGTTGGAGTGTTGGAGTGTTGGAGTGTTGGAGTGTTGGAGTGATGGAGTGTTGGAGTGTTGGAGTGTTGGAGTGTTGGAGTGATGGAGTGTTGGAGTGTTGGAGTATTGGAGTATTGGAGTGTTGGAGTGTTGTAGTGTTGGAGTGATGGAGTGTTGGAGTGATGGAGTGTTGGAGTGTTGGAGTGATGGAGTGATGGAGTGTTGGAGTGTTGGAGTGTTGGAGTGTTGTAGGGTTGGAGTGTTGTAGGGTTGGAGTATTGGAGTGTTGGAGTGTTGTAGGGTTGGAGTGTTGGAGTGTTGGAGTGTTGGAGTGTTGGAGTGTTGGAGTGTTGGAGTGTTGGAGTCATGGAGTGTTGGAGTGTTGGAGTCATGGAGTGTTGGAGTGTTGGAGTGTTGGAGTGTTGGAGTGATGGAGTGATGGAGTGATGGAGTGTTGGAGTGTTGGAGTGTTGGAGTGTTGGAGTGATGGAGTGTTGGAGTGTTGGAGTGATGGAGTGTTGGAGTGATGGAGTGTTGGAGTGTTGGAGTGTTGGAGTGTTGGAGTGTTGGAGTGTTGGAGTGATGGAGTGTTGGAGTGATGGAGTGATGGAGTGTTGGAGTGTTGGAGTGTTGGAGTGATGGAGTGTTGGAGTGTTGGAGTGATGGAGTGTTGGAGTGTTGGAGTGTTGGAGTGATGGAGTGTTGGAGTGTTGGAGTGTTGGAGTGTTGGAGTGATGGAGTGATGGAGTGTTGGAGTGTTGGAGTGTTGGAGTGTTGGAGTGTTGGAGTGATGGAGTGTTGGAGTTTTGGAGTGTTGGAGTGTTGGAGTGATGGAGTGTTGGAGTGATGGAGTGTTGGAGTGTTGGAGTGTTGGAGTGTTGGAGTGTTGGAGTGTTGGAGTGTTGGAGTATTGGAGTGTTGGAGTGTTGGAGTATTGGAGTGATGGAGTGTTGGAGTATTGGAGTGATGGAGTGATGGAGTGTTGGAGTGATGGAGTGATGGAGTGTTGGAGTGTTGGAGTGTTGGAGTGATGGAGTGATGGAGTGATGGAGTGTTGGAGTGTTGGAGTGTTGGAGTGATGGAGGGATGGAGTGATGGAGGGATGGAGTGTTGGAGTGTTGGAGTGTTGGAGTATTGGAGTGTTGGAGTGATGGAGTGTTGGAGTTTTGGAGTGTTGGAGTGTTGGAGTGATGGAGTGTTGGAGTGATGGAGTGTTGGAGTGTTGGAGTGTTGGAGTGTTGGAGTGTTGGAGTGTTGGAGTGTTGGAGTGTTGGAGTATTGGAGTGTTGGAGTGTTGGAGTATTGGAGTGATGGAGTGTTGGAGTATTGGAGTGATGGAGTGATGGAGTGTTGGAGTGATGGAGTGATGGAGTGTTGGAGTGTTGGAGTGTTGGAGTGATGGAGTGATGGAGTGATGGAGTGTTGGAGTGTTGGAGTGTTGGAGTGATGGAGGGATGGAGTGATGGAGGGATGGAGTGTTGGAGTGTTGGAGTGTTGGAGTGTTGGAGTGTTGGAGTGTTGGAGTCATGGAGTGTTGGAGTGTTGGAGTCATGGAGTGTTGGAGTGTTGGAGTGTTGGAGTGTTGGAGTGATGGAGTGATGGAGTGATGGAGTGTTGGAGTGTTGGAGTGTTGGAGTGTTGGAGTGATGGAGTGTTGGAGTGTTGGAGTGATGGAGTGTTGGAGTGATGGAGTGTTGGAGTGTTGGAGTGTTGGAGTGTTGGAGTGTTGGAGTGTTGGAGTGATGGAGTGTTGGAGTGATGGAGTGATGGAGTGTTGGAGTGTTGGAGTGTTGGAGTGATGGAGTGTTGGAGTGTTGGAGTGATGGAGTGTTGGAGTGTTGGAGTGTTGGAGTGATGGAGTGTTGGAGTGTTGGAGTGTTGGAGTGTTGGAGTGATGGAGTGATGGAGTGTTGGAGTGTTGGAGTGTTGGAGTGTTGGAGTGTTGGAGTGATGGAGTGTTGGAGTTTTGGAGTGTTGGAGTGTTGGAGTGTTGGAGTGATGGAGTGATGGAGTGTTGGAGTGTTGGAGTGTTGGAGTGTTGGAGTGTTGGAGTGTTGGAGTGTTGGAGTGTTGGAGTATTGGAGTGTTGGAGTGTTGGAGTATTGGAGTGATGGAGTGTTGGAGTATTGGAGTGATGGAGTGATGGAGTGTTGGAGTGATGGAGTGATGGAGTGTTGGAGTGTTGGAGTGTTGGAGTGATGGAGTGATGGAGTGATGGAGTGTTGGAGTGTTGGAGTGTTGGAGTGATGGAGGGATGGAGTGATGGAGGGATGGAGTGTTGGAGTGTTGGAGTGTTGGAGTATTGGAGTGTTGGAGTGATGGAGTGATGGAGTGATTGAGTGTTGGAGTGTTGGAGTGTTGGAGTGATGGAGTGATGGAGTGTTGGAGTGTTGGAGTGTTGGAGTGTTGGAGTGTTGGAGTGATTGAGTGTTGGAGTGTTGGAGTGATGGAGTGATGGAGTGATGGAGTGTTGGAGTGTTGGAGTGTTGGAGTGTTGGAGTGATGGAGTGATGGAGTGTTGGAGTGTTGGAGGGATGGAGTGTTGGAGTGTTGGAGTGTTGGAGTGTTGGAGTGATGGAGTGTTGGAGTGATGGAGTGTTGGAGTGTTGGAGTGTTGGAGTGTTGGAGTGTTGGAGTGATGGAGGGATGGAGTGATGGAGTGATGGAGTGTTGGAGTGTTGGAGTGATGGAGGGATGGAGTGATGGAGGGATGGAGTGATGGAGTGTTGGAGTGTTGGAGTGATGGAGTGTTGGAGTGATGGAGTGTTGGAGTGTTGGAGTGATGGAGTGTTGGAGTGTTGGAGTGTTGGAGTGTTGGAGTGATGGAGTGATGGAGTGTTGGAGTGTTGGAGTGATGGAGTGTTGGAGTGATGGAGTGTTGGAGTGATGGAGTGATGGAGTGTTGGAGTGTTGGAGTGTTGGAGTGATGGAGTGATGGAGGGATGGAGTGATGGAGTGATGGAGTGTTGGAGTGATGGAGTGTTGGAGTGATGGAGTGTTGGAGTGTTGGAGTGATGGAGTGATGGAGTGTTGGAGTGATGGAGTGTTGGAGTGTTGGAGTGTTGGAGTGTTGGAGTGATGGAGTGTTGGAGTGTTGGAGTGTTGGAGTGATGGAGGGATGGAGTGATGGAGGGATGGAGTGATGGAGTGATGGAGTGTTGGAGTGATGGAGTGTTGGAGTGTTGGAGTGTTGGAGTGTTGGAGTGATGGAGTGATGGAGTGTTGGAGTGTTGGAGTGTTGGAGTGATGGAGGGATGGAGTGATGGAGTGTTGGAGTGTTGGAGTGTTGGAGTGTTGGAGTGTTGGAGTGATGGAGGGATGGAGTGATGGAGTGTTGGAGTGTTGGAGCGTGCTGCTGGCTATCCGGACATTTAAAAACAAGAAAAAGCTGCCGTCTCCTTTGCTTGATATAAGTAATTTGAAATTATGTAAGTAAATATTTTTACTTATATATTTTAGCAATTACATTTACTTTAGATACTTCCTGCAATTATATTTACAACCAAATGCTTTTAATGAAGTAGTATTTTACTGGGTGACTTTCACTTTGACTTGAGTCATTTTCTTTTAAGGTGTCTATACTTTATTAGGGTGTCTATACTTTATTAAGGTGTCTATACTCTATTAGGGTGTCTATACTTTATTAAGGTGTCTATATTTTATTAAGGTGTCTATACTCTATTAGGGTGTCTATACTTTATTAAGGTGTCTATACTTTATTAAGGTGTCTATACTTTATTAAGGTGCCTATACTTTATTTGGGTGTCTATACTTTATTCAGGTGTCTATACTTTATTAAGGTGTCTATACTTTATTAAGGTGTCTATACTTTATTAAGGTGTCTATACTTTATTAAGGTGTCTATACTTTATTAAGGTGTCTATACTTTATTAGGGTGTCTATACCTTATTAAGGTGTCTATACTTTATTAAGGTGTCTATACTTTATTAAGGTGTCTATACTTTATTAGGGTGTCTATACTTTATTAGGGTGTCTATACTTTATTAAGGTGTCTATATTTTATTAAGGTGTCTATACTCTATTAGGGTGTCTATACTTTATTAAGGTGTCTATACTTTATTAAGGTGTCTATACTCTATTAAGGTGTCTATACTTTATTAAGGTGTCTATACTTTATTAGGGTGTCTATACTTTATTAAGGTGTCTATACTTTATTAAGGTGTCGATACTTTATTAAGGTGTCTATACTTTATTAAGGTGTCGATACTTTATTAAGGTGTCTATACTTTATTAAGGTGTCTATACTTTATTAAGGTGTCTATACTTTATTCAGGTGTCTATACTTTATTAAGGTGTCTATACTTTATTAAGTTGTCTATAATTTACTAAGGTGTCTATCATTTATTAAGGTGTCTATACTCTATTCAGGTGTCTATACTCTATTCAGGTGTCTATACTCTATTCAGGTGTCTATACTCTATTCAGGTGTCTATACTCTATTCAGGTGTCTATACTTTATTCAGGTGTCTATACTCTATTCAGGTGTCTATACTTTTACTCACGTGTGACAATTGGGTCCTTTTTCCAACGCTGGAGTCTTTAGGCTACTCTGAGAAACCAAACAAACAAACGTTTACACACAGAGGGTTTATTTTATCCAAAATCAATTTGCAAGGGAGATTAGCATAAAATCTTTAATTATGCAAAGACAAATTATCAATGTTGTTAATTACTGGTTAAAAAGCTTACAGTGTATGTGTGTGTGTGTGTCTGTGTGCGTGTGTGTGTGTGTGTGTGTGTGTGTGTGTGTGCGTGCGTGCGTGCGTGCGTGCGCATGCGTGTGTGTGTGTGTGTGTGTGTGTTTCAAGTGGCCGTCTAGGCACTTTGATGCGTTAAAACTTTTTACTTTTTCAAATACTTGGTTTGGTTTTGATTTATTTAGGGTCAAAGTGTTTTTTTTTTCAGTTTAAAAGAGGACAACAAATCCCCTGTGGAGAACACAGTTAAAAACCCTTAACCCTTATCAGTCCCATGTCCCCGGCAAAAATCGGCTTTTAATTCATCAGACCTTCATATATCTACATGTCCAGCCCTTATATTTACCCTCAAGTGTTATACATTTGTCATTTTCAGGAGAACCAGGGCTTTACAAGGAGAATACAAAAACCATTTGACATAAACAGTAGGATTCATGAGTTTTATTGACAAATGTCAACAACAACAGAAGATTCAGTCCGCCAAAAACCCCCCCAAAAAACTGATAAAAATGAATGTCTATGAACGCTGTAAGTACAGAAATGGTTTGCTAAGTGAGAAATGAATCTCCAACTAGTCAGTGATAACTGTGTGGAGTTGGAAGTTTGTGACAGCAACATCACTCTGTCCTGGGATTTACTATGATCTATGTAGATTAACCCCTTACAGTATTATAGACACTATGACCTGGGATTTCCTATGATCTATGTAGATTAACCCCTTACAGTATTATAGACACTATGTCCTGGGATTTCCTATGATCTATGTAGATTAACCCCTTACAGTATTATAGACACTATGTCCTGGGATTTACTATGGTCTTCTAGATTAACCCCTTACAGTATTATAGACACTATGACCTGGGATTTCCTATGATCTATGTAGATTAACCCCTTACAGTATTATAGACACTATGAGCTGGGATTTACTATGATCTATGTAGATTAACCCCTTACAGTATTATAGACACTATGTCCTGGGATTTACTATGATCTAGGTAGAATAACCCCTTACAGTATTGTAGACACTATGTCCTGGGATTTCCTATGATCTAGGTAGAAGAACCCCTTACAGTATTATAGACACTATGTCCTGGGATTTACTATGGTCTTCTAGGTAGAAGAACCCCTTACAGTATTATAGACACTATGTCCTGGGATTTACTATGGTCTTCTAGGTAGAAGAACCCCTTACAGTATTATAGACACTAAGACCTGGGATTTACTATGGTCTTCTAGGTAGAAGAACCCCTTACAGTATTATAGACACTATGTCCTGGGATTTATTATGATCTACTATGTAGAATAACCCCTTACAGTATTATAGACACTATGTCCTGGGATTTACTATGGTCTTCTAGGTAGCAGAACCCCTTACAGTATTATAGACACAATGACCTGGGATTTCCTATAGTCTTCTAGATTAACCCCTTACAGTATTATAGACACTATGACCTGGGATTTACTATGATCTATGTAGAAGAACCCCTTACAGTATTATAGACACTATGACCTGGGATTTACTATGGTCTTCTAGGTAGAAGAACCCCTTACAGTATTATAGACACTATGACCTGGGATTTCCTATGGTCTTCTAGGTAGAAGAACCCCTTACAGTATTATAGACACTATGACCTGGGATTTACTATAGTCTTCTAGATTAACCCCTTACAGTATTATAGACACTATGACCTGGGATTTCCTATGGTCTTCTAGGTAGAAGAACCCCTTACAGTATTATAGACACTATGACCTGGGATTTCCTATGGTCTTCTAGGTAGAAGAACCCCTTACAGTATTATAGACACTATGACCTGGGATTTCCTATAGTCTTCTATGTAAAATAACCCCTTACATTCTAATGCATCTTGTGTAGCTTCTCAGTGGGATACCTTGTGAGTGTGTTCATTAGAGTCTCAGCTTTTTCTATATAGTTTTTAATTGTTTGTAACTCAAACTGATTCAGATGCTCCCTTGTCTCACAAACACTCTCTAGTTCAGCCCCCCGTTAAATCACACAACGGATGCAGAAGAGACAGACCCATCCAACATGGCAAAGTCCAACACGTACCCAGAGTTACAGTGGGAATATGGGGGGGGATATTTACCTGGATGTTTCAAAAACACAATAAAATGTGTCATGATTCAACATCAGTTCACTTCACCTGTAATACGGGCTATTTGACCAAGAAGGAGAGTGTTGGAGTGATGGAGTGTTGGAGTGTTGGAGTGTTGAAGTGATGGAGTGCTGCATCAGATGACCTGGCCTCCACCATCTCCAGACCTCAACCCAGTTGAGATATTCTGGGATGAGTTGGACCGCAGAGTGTAGGAAAAGCAGTCAACAAGTGCTCAGCATATGTGGGAACTTCTTCAAGACTATTGGAAAAGCATTCCAGGTGAAGCTGGTTGAGAGAATTCCAAGTGTGTGCAAAGCTGCCATCAAGACAAAGGGTGGCTAGTTTGAAGAATCTCAAATATAAAATGTATTTTGATTTGTTTAACTTTTTTGGTTATTACATGATTCCATGTGTTATTTCATAGTTTGATGTCTTCAATATTATTATACATTGTAGAAAATAGTAAAAATAAAGAAAAACTCTTGAATGAGTAGGTGTGTCCAAACTTTTGACTGGTACTGTACATTCATTCACTGTCCTGGGTAATTCACTGTCCTGGTTCATTCACTGTCCTGGGTCATTCACTGTCCTGGGCCATTCACTGTCCTGGGTTATCCACTGTCCTGGGTTATCCACTGGCCTGGGTAATTCACTGTCCTGGGTCATTCACTGTCCTGGGTCATCCACTGTCCTGGGTCATCCACTGTCCTGGGTCATTCACTGTCCTGGGCCATTCACTTTCCTGGGTTATCCACTGTCCTGGGTAATTCACTGTCCAGGGTCATTCACTGTCCTGGGCCATTCACTGTCCTGGGTTATCCACTGTCCTGGGTTATCCACTGGCCTGGGTCATTCACTGTCCTGGGTCATTCACTGTCCTGGGTCATCCACTGTCCTGGGTCATCCACTGTCCTGGGTCATTCACTGTCCTGGGCCATTCACTTTCCTGGGTTATCCACTGTCCTGGGTAATTCACTGTCCAGGGTTATTCACTGTCCTGGGTCATTCACTGTCCTGGGTTATCCACTGTCCTGGGTTATCCACTGTCCTGGGTTATCCACTGTCCTGGGTCATTCACTGTCCTGGGTCATCCACTGTCCTGGGTTAGTCACTGTCCTGGGTTATCCACTGTCCTGGGTCATTCACTGTCCTGGGTCATTCACTGTCCTGGGTTATCCACTGTTCTGGGTCATCCACTGTCC
>NC_143039.1:11552500-11580000 GCF_057628025.1 Oncorhynchus mykiss
ACTTAGATGACATTCTGTGTGATGTAGTTAATATCAGGTGTCTGTGTGTCCCAAATGGAACCCCATTCCCTTTATAGACACTACTTTAGACCAGGGTCTATAGGGTAGTGCCCTACTTTACACCAGGGCCTATAGGTTAGTGCCCTACTTTACACCAGGATCTATAGGGTAGCGCCTTACTTTAGACCAGGGCCTATAGGGTAGTGCCCTACAGTATAAAGGGCCTATAGGGTAGTGGACTACTTTAGACCAGGGCCTATAGGGTAGTGCCCTACTTTAGACCAGGATCTATAGGGTAGTGCACTACTTTAGACCAGGGCCTATAGGGTAGTGCACTACTTTAGACCAGGTCCTATAGGGTAGTGCCCTACTTTAGACCAGGATCTATAGGGTAGTGCACTACTTTAGACCAGGGCCTATAGGGTAGTGCACTACTTTAGACCAGGGCCTATAGGGTAGTGCATTACTTTAGACCAGGGCCTATAGGGTAGTCCCCTACAGTATAAAGGGCCTATAGGGTAGTGCCCTACTTTAGACCAGGGCCTATAGGGTAGAGCCCTACTTTAGACCAGGGCCTATAGGGTAGAGCACTACTTTAGACCAGGTCCTATAGGGTAGTGCCCTACAGTATAAAGGGGATATGGAGCCCTTTTGGGACTCAGTCCAGGTCGTCTGTGAAAATAACATTTGAAGGAAAAGAGCACAAGGACAGTGTCCACATGCGCTGTGTATACCGGATGAATCACACAACGTCCATTCGCTGTAGGCAGTTGTATTACCTTCAGAGATTGAACCAAAAGTCATAGTTCTACATGTGCTTATATAAAACATGCTACGGCAGGTGTGTTATAGAGGACAATACCACGGGCGTCTCAAAGTTATAGAGTACAATACCACTGGCGTCTCATAGTTATAGAGGACAATACCACTGGCGTCTCATAGTTATAGAGGACAATACCACTGGCGTCTCATAGTTATAGAGGACAATACCACTGGCGTCTCATAGTTATAGAGGACAATACCACTGGCTTCTCATAGTTATAGAGGACAATACCACTGGCTTCTCATAGTTATAGAGGACAATACCACTGGCTTCTCATAGTTATAGAGCACAATACCACTGGCGTCTCATAGTTATAGAGGACAATACCACTGGCGTCTCATAGTTATAGAGTACAATACCACTGGCGTCTCATAGTTATAGAGTACAATACCACTGGCGTCTCATAGTTATAGAGGACAATACCACTGGCTTCTCATAGTTATAGAGGACAATACCACTGGCGTCTCATAGTTATAGAGGACAATACCACTGGCGTCTCATAGTTATAGAGGACAATACCACTGGCGTCTCATGGTCTCCCTTCGAAATTTGACGTATTATGGATGAAAGTGGTTTCAAGGTTAATTCCGAGTGGTTACAGGGTTAATTCCGCATGGTTACAGGGTTAATTCCAGAGGGTTAATTACGCATGGTTACAGGGTTAATTCCGTATGGTTACAGGGTTAATTCCGGGTGGTTACAGGGTTAATTCCGAGTGGTTACAAGGTTTATTCCGCGTGGTTACAGGGTTAATTCCAGAGGGTTAATTCCGCATGGTTATACAGGGTTAATTCCGCATGGTTACAGGGTTAATTCCGGGTGGTTACAGGGTTAATTTCGAGTGGTTACAAGGTTTATTCCGCGTGGGTACAGGGTTAATTCCAGAGGGTTAATTCCGCATGGTTATACAGGGTTAATTCCGCATGGTTACAGGGTTAATTCCGGGTGGTTACAGGGTTAATTCCGAGTGGTTACAAGGTTTATTCCGCGTGGTTACAGGGTTAATTCCAGAGGGTTAATTCCGCATGGTTATACAGGGTTAATTCCGCATGGTTACAGGGTTAATTCCGGGTGGTTACAGGGTTAATTTCGAGTGGTTACAAGGTTTATTCCGCGTGGGTACAGGGTTAATTCCAGAGGGTTAATTCCGCATGGTTATACAGGGTTAATTCCGTATGGTTACAGGGTTAATTCCGGGTGGTTACAGGGTTAATTCCGAGTGGTTACAGGGTTAATTCCGCATGGTTACAGGGTTAATTCCAGAGGGTTAATTCCGCATGGTTACAGGGTCAATTCCGGGTGGTCACAGGGTTAATTCCGGGTGGTTACAGGGTTAATTCCGAGTGGTTACAGGGTTAATTCCGAGTGGTTACAGGGTTAATTCCGCATGGTTACAAGGTTAATTCCGCATGGTTACAGGGTTATTTCCGCATGGTTACAGGCTTAATTCCGCGTGGTTACAGGGTTAATTCCGAGTGGTTACGCGTGGTTACAGGGTTATTTCCGGGTGGTTCCAGGGTTAATTCCGGGTGGTTACAGGGTTAATTCCGGGTGGTTACAGGGTTAACTCCGAGTGGTTACAAGGTTTATTCCGCGTGGTTACAGGGTTAATTCCAGAGGGTTACAGGGTTAATTCCGGGTGGTTACAGGGTTAATTCCGGGTGGTTACAGGGTTAATTCCGAGTGGTTACGCGTGGTTACAGGGTTAATTCCGGGTGGTTCCTGGGTTAATTCCGGGTGGTTACAGGATTAATTCCACGTGGTTACAGGGTTAATTCCGCATGGTTACAGGGTTATTTCCACATGGTTACAGGGTTAATTCCGCGTGGTTACAGGGTTAATTCCGCGTGGTTACAGGGTTAATTCCGCGTGGTTACAGGGTTAATTCCGCGTGGTCACTGGGCTCTACTGGGCTCTGCTGGGCTCTACTGGGCTCTGCTGGGCTCTTTTGGGCTCTGCTGGGCTATACTGGGCTCTACTGTGCTATACTGAGCTCTACTTGGCTCTACTTGGCTCTGCTGGGCTCTACTGTGCTATGCTGAGCTCTACTTGGCTCTACTGAGTTCTACTAGGCTCTTCTGGGCTCTACTGTGCTATACTGAGCTATACTGGGCTCTACTGGGCTCTGCTGGGCTCTGTTGGGCTATACTGGGCTCTGTTGGGCTATACTGGGCTCTACTGTGTTATTCTGGGCTCTACTGGGCTCTACTGTGCTATGCTGAGCTCTACTGGGCTCTACTGGGCTATACTAGGCTCTACTGGGTTCTGCTGGGATCTACTGGGATCTGCTGGGCTCTGCTGGGCTCTGCTGGGCTCTGCTGGGCTATTCTGGGCTCTACTGGGTTATGCTGGGCTCTACTGGGCTCTACTGTGCTATACTAGGCTCTACTGGGCTCTGCTGGGATCTACTGTGCTATGCTGAGCTCTACTGGGCTTTACTGGGCTATACTAGGCTCTACTGGGCTCTGCTGGGATCTACTGGGCTCTGCTGGGATCTGTTGGGCTATACTTGGCTCTGTTGGGCTATACTGGGCTCTACTGTGTTATTCTGGGCTCTACTGGGCTCTACTGTGCTATGCTGAGCTCTACTGGGCTCTACTGGGCTATACTAGGCTCTACTGGGTTCTGCTGGGATCTACTGGGATCTGCTGGGCTCTGCTGGGCTCTGCTGGGCTCTGCTGGGCTATTCTGGGCTCTACTGGGTTATGCTGGGCTCTACTGGGCTCTACTGTGCTATGCTGAGCTCTACTGGGCTTTACTGGGCTATACTAGGCTCTACTGGGCTCTGCTGGGATCTACTGTGCTATGCTGAGCTCTACTGGGCTTTACTGGGCTATACTAGGCTCTACTGGGCTCTGCTGGGATCTACTGGGCTCTGCTGGGATCTACTGGGCTCTACTTGGCTCTACTAGGCTCTACTGGGCTCTGCTGGGATCTACTGGGCTCTGCATTGGAATGTTGTTATGTGCTGCCCTAACCTGGCTGGCCAGGACACTCAGATGAATTGCTGCCCTAACCTGGCTGGTGAGGACACTCAGGTGAAGAGCTGCCCTAACCTGTCTGGTGAGTATACTCAGATGAATAATAACAGGGAGACAAACTAAAGAAAACTATTTTAGTATATTGTTAACTTAAGATTCTCATCAAGACAGGCAGACAGTCCAGCCAAACAAACAGTAGGCAGACATTCCAGCCAGACAAACAGTAGGCAGACATTCCAGCCAGACAAACAGTAGGCAGACAGTCCAGCCAGACAAACAGTAGGCAGACATTCCAGCCAGACAAACAGTAGGCAGACAGTCCAGCCAGACAAACAGTAGGCAGACATTCCAGCCAGACAAACAGTAGGCAGACAGTCCAGCCAGACAAACAGTAGGCAGACATTCTAGCCAGACAAACAGTAGGCAGACATTCCAGCCAGACAAACAGTAGGCAGACATTCCAACCAGACAAAGGGTAGGCAGACAGTCCAGCCAGACAAACAGTAGGCAGACAGTCCATCCAGACAAACAGTAGGCAGACATTCCAGCCAGACAAACAGTAGGCAGACAGTCCAGCCAGACAAACAGTAGGCAACATTCCAGCCAGACAAACAGTAGGCAGACTGTCCAGCCAGACAAACAGTAGGCAGACATTCCAGCCAGACAAACAGTAGGCAGACATTCCAGCCAGACAAACAGTAGGCAGACAGTCCAGCCAGACAAACAGTAGGCAGACAGTCCAGCCAGACAAACAGTAGGCAGACATTCCAGCCAGACAAACAGTAGGCAGACAGTCCAGCCAGACAAACAGTAGGCAGACATTCCCGCCAGACAAACAGTAGGCAGACATTCCAGCCAGACAAACAGTAGGCAGACATTTCCGCCAGACAAACAGTAGGCAGACATTCTAGCCAGACAAACAGTAGGCAGACAGTCCAGCCAGACAAACAGTAGGCAGACATTTCCGCCAGACAAGCAGTAGGCAGACATTCCAGCCAGACAAACAGTAGGCAGACAGTCCAGCCAGACAAACAGTAGGCAGACATTCCAGCCAGACAAACAGTAGGCAGACATTCCAGACAGACAAACAGTAGGCAGACAGTCCAGCCAGACAAACAGTAGGCAGACATTCCAGCCAGACAAACAGTAGGCAGACAGTCCAGGCAGACAAACAGTAGGCAACATTCCCGCCAGACAAACAGTAGGCAGACATTCCAGCCAGACAAACAGTAGGCATACATTTCCGCCAGACAAACAGTAGGCAGACATTTCCGCCAGACAAACAGTAGGCAGACATTCTAGCCAGACAAACAGTAGGCAGACATTTCCAGCCAGACAAACAGTAGGCAGACATTCCATCCAGACAAACAGTAGGCAGACATTCCAGCCAGACAAACAGTAGGCAGACAGTCCATCCAGACAAACAGTAGGCAGACATTCCAGCCAGACAAACAGTAGGCAGACATTCCAGCCAGACAAACAGTAGGCAGACATTCCAACCAGACAAAGGGTAGGCAGACAGTCCAGCCAGACAAACAGTAGGCAGACAGTCCATCCAGACAAACAGTAGGCAGACATTCCAGCCAGACAAACAGTAGGCAGACAGTCCAGCCAGACAAACAGTAGGCAACATTCCAGCCAGACAAACAGTAGGCAGACTGTCCAGCCAGACAAACAGTAGGCAGACATTCCATCCAGACAAACAGTAGGCAGACATTCCAGCCAGACAAACAGTAGGCAGACAGTCCAGCCAGACAAACAGTAGGCAGACAGCCCAGCCAGACAAACAGTAGGCAGACATTCCAGCCAGACAAACAGTAGGCAGACAGTCCAGCCAGACAAACAGTAGGCAGACATTCCCGCCAGACAAACAGTAGGCAGACATTCCAGCCAGACAAACAGTAGGCAGACATTTCCGCCAGACAAACAGTAGGCAGACATTCTAGCCAGACAAACAGTAGGCAGACAGTCCAGCCAGACAAACAGTAGGCAGACATTTCCGCCAGACAAACAGTAGGCAGACATTCCAGCCAGACAAACAGTAGGCAGACAGTCCAGCCAGACAAACAGTAGGCAGACATTCCAGCCAGACAAACAGTAGGCAGACATTCCAGACAGACAAACAGTAGTCAGACAGTCCAGCCAGACAAACAGTAGGCAGACATTCCAGCCAGACAAACAGTAGGCAGACAGTCCAGCCAGACAAACAGTAGGCAACATTCCCGCCAGACAAACAGTAGGCAGACATTCCAGCCAGACAAACAGTAGGCATACATTTCCGCCAGACAAACAGTAGGCAGACATTTCCGCCAGACAAACAGTAGGCAGACATTCTAGCCAGACAAACAGTAGGCAGACAGTCCAGCCTGACAAACAGTAGGCAGACATTTCCGCCAGACAAACAGTAGGCAGACATTCTAGCCAGACAAACAGTAGGCAGACAGTCCAGCCAGACAAACAGTAGGCAACATTCCAGCCAGACAAACAGTAGGTAGACAGTCCAGCCAGACAAACAGTAGGCAGACATTCCAGCCAGACAAACAGTAGGCAGACATTCCATCCAGACAAACAGTAGGCAGACATTCCAGCCAGACAAACAGTAGGCAGACATTCCAGACAGACAAACAGTAGGCAGACAGTCCAGCCAGACAAACAGTAGGCAGACATTCCAGCCAGACAAACAGTAGGCAGACAGTCCAGCCAGACAAACAGTAGGCAACATTCCCGCCAGACAAACAGTAGGCAGACATTCCAGCCAGACAAACAGTAGGCATACATTTCCAGACAGACAAACAGTAGGCAGATATTTCCGCCAGACAAACAGTAGGCAGACATTCTAGCCAGACAAACAGTAGGCAGACAGTCCAGCCAGACAAACAGTAGGCAACATTCCAGCCAGACAAACAGTAGGTAGACAGTCCAGCCAGACAAACAGTAGGCAGACATTCCAGCCAGACAAACAGTAGGCAGACATTCCATCCAGACAAACAGTAGGCAGACATTCCAGCCAGACAAACAGTAGGCAGAAAGTCCATCCAGACAAACAGTAGGCAGACATTACAGCCAGACAAACAGTAGGCAGACATTCCAGCCAGACAAACAGTAGGCAGACATTTCCAGCCAGACAAACAGTAGGCAGACATTCCATCCAGACAAACAGTAGGCAGACATTCCAGCCAGACAAACAGTAGGCAGACAGTCCATCCAGACAAACAGTAGGCAGACATTCCAGCCAGACAAACAGTAGGCAGACATTCCAGCCAGACAAACAGTAGGCAGACATTCCAACCAGACAAAGGGTAGGCAGACAGTCCAGCCAGACAAACAGTAGGCAGACAGTCCATCCAGACAAACAGTAGGCAGACATTCCAGCCAGACAAACAGTAGGCAGACAGTCCAGCCAGACAAACAGTAGGCAACATTCCAGCCAGACAAACAGTAGGCAGACTGTCCAGCCTGACAAACAGTAGGCAGACATTCCATCCAGACAAACAGTAGGCAGACATTCCAGCCAGACAAACAGTAGGCAGACAGTCCAGCCAGACAATCAGTAGGCAGACAGTCCAGCCAGACAAACAGTAGGCAGACATTCCAGCCAGACAAACAGTAGGCAGACAGTCCAGCCAGACAAACAGTAGGCAGACATTCCCGCCAGACAAACAGTAGGCAGACATTCCAGCCAGACAAACAGTAGGCAGACATTTCCGCCAGACAAACAGTAGGCAGACATTCTAGCCAGACAAACAGTAGGCAGACAGTCCAGCCAGACAAACAGTAGGCAGACGTTCCAGCCAGACAAACAGTAGGCAGACAGTCCAGCCAGACAAACAGTAGGCAACATTCCAGCCAGACAAACAGTAGGTAGACAGTCCAGCCAGACAAACAGTAGGCAGACATTCCAGCCAGACAAACAGTAGGCAGACATTCCATCCAGACAAACAGTAGGCAGACATTCCAGCCAGACAAACAGTAGGCAGACATTCCAGACAGACAAACAGTAGGCAGACAGTCCAGCCAGACAAACAGTAGGCAGACATTCCAGCCAGACAAACAGTAGGCAGACAGTCCAGCCAGACAAACAGTAGGCAACATTCCCGCCAGACAAACAGTAGGCAGACATTCCAGCCAGACAAACAGTAGGCATACATTTCCAGACAGACAAACAGTAGGCAGATATTTCCGCCAGACAAACAGTAGGCAGACATTCTAGCCAGACAAACAGTAGGCAGACAGTCCAGCCAGACAAACAGTAGGCAACATTCCAGCCAGACAAACAGTAGGTAGACAGTCCAGCCAGACAAACAGTAGGCAGACATTCCAGCCAGACAAACAGTAGGCAGACATTCCATCCAGACAAACAGTAGGCAGACATTCCAGCCAGACAAACAGTAGGCAGAAAGTCCATCCAGACAAACAGTAGGCAGACATTACAGCCAGACAAACAGTAGGCAGACATTCCAGCCAGACAAACAGTAGGCAGACATTTCCAGCCAGACAAACAGTAGGCAGACATTCCATCCAGACAAACAGTAGGCAGACATTCCAGCCAGACAAACAGTAGGCAGACAGTCCATCCAGACAAACAGTAGGCAGACATTCCAGCCAGACAAACAGTAGGCAGACATTCCAGCCAGACAAACAGTAGGCAGACATTCCAACCAGACAAAGGGTAGGCAGACAGTCCAGCCAGACAAACAGTAGGCAGACAGTCCATCCAGACAAACAGTAGGCAGACATTCCAGCCAGACAAACAGTAGGCAGACAGTCCAGCCAGACAAACAGTAGGCAACATTCCAGCCAGACAAACAGTAGGCAGACTGTCCAGCCTGACAAACAGTAGGCAGACATTCCATCCAGACAAACAGTAGGCAGACATTCCAGCCAGACAAACAGTAGGCAGACAGTCCAGCCAGACAATCAGTAGGCAGACAGTCCAGCCAGACAAACAGTAGGCAGACATTCCAGCCAGACAAACAGTAGGCAGACAGTCCAGCCAGACAAACAGTAGGCAGACATTCCCGCCAGACAAACAGTAGGCAGACATTCCAGCCAGACAAACAGTAGGCAGACATTTCCGCCAGACAAACAGTAGGCAGACATTCTAGCCAGACAAACAGTAGGCAGACAGTCCAGCCAGACAAACAGTAGGCAGACGTTCCAGCCAGACAAACAGTAGGCAGACAGTCCAGCCAGACAAACAGTAGGCAACATTCCCGCCAGACAAACAGTAGGCAGACATTCCAGCCAGACAAACAGTAGGCATACATTTCCAGACAGACAAACAGTAGGCAGATATTTCCGCCAGACAAACAGTAGGCAGACATTCTAGCCAGACAAACAGTAGGCAGACAGTCCAGCCAGACAAACAGTAGGCAACATTCCAGCCAGACAAACAGTAGGTAGACAGTCCAGCCAGACAAACAGTAGGCAGACATTCCAGCCAGACAAACAGTAGAAAGACATTCCATCCAGACAAACAGTAGGCAGACATTCCAGCCAGACAAACAGTAGGCAGACAGTCCATCCAGACAAACAGTAGGCAGACATTACAGCCAGACAAACAGTAGGCAGACATTCCAGCCAGACAAACAGTAGGCAGACATTTCCAGCCAGACAAACAGTAGGCAGACATTCCATCCAGACAAACAGTAGGCAGACATTCCAGCCAGACAAACAGTAGGCAGACAGTCCATCCAGACAAACAGTAGGCAGACATTCCAGCCAGACAAACAGTAGGCAGACATTCCAGCCAGACAAACAGTAGGCAGACATTCCAACCAGACAAAGGGTAGGCAGACAGTCCAGCCAGACAAACAGTAGGCAGACAGTCCATCCAGACAAACAGTAGGCAGACATTCCAGCCAGACAAACAGTAGGCAGACAGTCCAGCCAGACAAACAGTAGGCAACATTCCAGCCAGACAAACAGTAGGCAGACTGTCCAGCCAGACAAACAGTAGGCAGACATTCCATCCAGACAAACAGTAGGCAGACATTCCAGCCAGACAAACAGTAGGCAGACAGTCCAGTCAGACAAACAGTAGGCAGACAGTCCAGCCAGACAAACAGTAGGCAGACATTCCAGCCAGACAAACAGTAGGCAGACAGTCCAGCCAGACAAACAGTAGGCAGACATTCCCGCCAGACAAACAGTAGGCAGACATTCCAGCCAGACAAACAGTAGGCAGACATTTCCGCCAGACAAACAGTAGGCAGACATTCTAGCCAGACAAACAGTAGGCAGACAGTCCAGCCAGACAAACAGTAGGCAGACATTTCCGCCAGACAAACAGTAGGCAGACATTCCAGCCAGACAAACAGTAGGCAGACAGTCCAGCCAGACAAACAGTAGGCAACATTCCAGCCAGACAAACAGTAGGCAGACATTTCCAGCCAGACAAACAGTAGGCAGACATTCCATCCAGACAAACAGTAGGCAGACATTCCAGCCAGACAAACAGTAGGCAGACAGTCCATCCAGACAAACAGTAGGCAGACATTCCAGCCAGACAAACAGTAGGCAGACATTCCAGCCAGACAAACAGTAGGCAGACATTCCAGCCAGACAAACAGTAGGCAGACAGTCCAGCCAGACAAACAGTAGGCAACATTCCAGCCAGACAAACAGTAGGCAGACTGTCCAGCCAGACAAACAGTAGGCAGACATTCCATCCAGACAAACAGTAGGCAGACATTCCAGCCAGACAAACAGTAGGCAGACAGTCCAGCCAGACAAACAGTAGGCAGACAGTCCAGCCAGACAAACAGTAGGCAGACATTCCAGCCAGACAAACAGTAGGCAGACAGTCCAGCCAGACAAACAGTAGGCAGACATTCCCGCCAGACAAACAGTAGGCAGACATTCCAGCCAGACAAACAGTAGGCAGACATATCCGCCAGACAAACAGTAGGCAGACATTCTAGCCAGACAAACAGTAGGCAGACAGTCCAGCCAGACAAACAGTAGGCAGACATTTCCGCCAGACAAACAGTAGGCAGACATTCCAGCCAGACAAACAGTAGGCAGACAGTCCAGCCAGACAAACAGTAGGCAGACATTCCAGCCAGACAAACAGTAGGCAGACATTCCAGACAGACAAACAGTAGGCAGACAGTCCAGCCAGACAAACAGTAGGCAGACATTCCAGCCAGACAAACAGTAGGCAGACAGTCCAGCCAGACAAACAGTAGGCAACATTTCCGCCAGACAAACAGTAGGCAGACATTCCAGCCAGACAAACAGTAGGCATACATTTCCGCCAGACAAACAGTAGGCAGACATTTCCGCCAGACAAACAGTAGGCAGACATTCTAGCCAGACAAACAGTAGGCAGACAGTCCAGCCTGACAAACAGTAGGCAGACATTTCCGCCAGACAAACAGTAGGCAGACATTCTAGCCAGACAAACAGTAGGCAGACAGTCCAGCCAGACAAACAGTAGGCAACATTCCAGCCAGACAAACAGTAGGTAGACAGTCCAGCCAGACAAACAGTAGGCAGACATTCCAGCCAGACAAACAGTAGGCAGACATTCCATCCAGACAAACAGTAGGCAGACATTCCAGCCAGACAAACAGTAGGCAGACATTCCAGACAGACAAACAGTAGGCAGACAGTCCAGCCAGACAAACAGTAGGCAGACATTCCAGCCAGACAAACAGTAGGCAGACAGTCCAGCCAGACAAACAGTAGGCAACATTCCCGCCAGACAAACAGTAGGCAGACATTCCAGCCAGACAAACAGTGGGCATACATTTCCGCCAGACAAACAGTAGGCAGACATTTCCGCCAGACAAACAGTAGGCAGACATTCTAGCCAGACAAACAGTAGGCAGACAGTCCAGCCAGACAAACAGTAGGCAACATTCCAGCCAGACAAACAGTAGGTAGACAGTCCAGCCAGACAAACAGTAGGCAGACATTCCAGCCAGACAAACAGTAGGCAGACATTCCATCCAGACAAACAGTAGGCAGACATTCCAGCCAGACAAACAGTAGTTAGACAGTCCATCCAGACAAACAGTAGGCAGACATTACAGCCAGACAAACAGTAGGCAGACATTCCAGCCAGACAAACAGTAGGCAGACATTTCCAGCCAGACAAACAGTAGGCAGACATTCCATCCAGACAAACAGTAGGCAGACATTCCAGCCAGACAAACAGTAGGCAGACAGTCCATCCAGACAAACAGTAGGCAGACATTCCAGCCAGACAAACAGTAGGCAGACATTCCAGCCAGACAAACAGTAGGCAGACATTCCAACCAGACAAAGGGTAGGCAGACAGTCCAGCCAGACAAACAGTAGGCAGACAGTCCATCCAGACAAACAGTAGGCAGACATTCCAGCCAGACAAACAGTAGGCAGACAGTCCAGCCAGACAAACAGTAGGCAACATTCCAGCCAGACAAACAGTAGGCAGACTGTCCAGCCAGACAAACAGTAGGCAGACATTCCATCCAGACAAACAGTAGGCAGACATTCCAGCCAGACAAACAGTAGGCAGACAGTCCAGCCAGACAAACAGTAGGCAGACAGTCCAGCCAGACAAACAGTAGGCAGACATTCCAGCCAGACAAACAGTAGGCAGACAGTCCAGCCAGACAAACAGTAGGCAGACATTCCCGCCAGACAAACAGTAGGCAGACATTCCAGCCAGACAAACAGTAGGCAGACATTTCCGCCAGACAAACAGTAGGCAGACATTCTAGCCAGACAAACAGTAGGCAGACAGTCCAGCCAGACAAACAGTAGGCAGACATTTCCGCCAGACAAACAGTAGGCAGACATTCCAGCCAGACAAACAGTAGGCAGACAGTCCAGCCAGACAAACAGTAGGCAGACATTCCAGCCAGACAAACAGTAGGCAGACATTCCAGACAGACAAACAGTAGGCAGACAGTCCAGCCAGACAAACAGTAGGCAGACATTCCAGCCAGACAAACAGTAGGCAGACAGTCCAGCCAGACAAACAGTAGGCAACATTCCCGCCAGACAAACAGTAGGCAGACATTCCAGCCAGACAAACAGTAGGCA
This sequence comes from Oncorhynchus mykiss, assembly GCF_057628025.1. Taxonomy (NCBI): domain Eukaryota; kingdom Metazoa; phylum Chordata; class Actinopteri; order Salmoniformes; family Salmonidae; genus Oncorhynchus; species Oncorhynchus mykiss. Next base: position 11,565,341 of record NC_143039.1, read on the forward strand.
TACATTTCCGCCAGACAAACAGTAGGCAGACATTTCCGCCAGACAAACAGTAGGCAGACATTCTAGCCAGACAAACAGTAGGCAGACAGTCCAGCCTGACAAACAGTAGGCAGACATTTCCGCCAGACAAACAGTAGGCAGACATTCTAGCCAGACAAACAGTAGGCAGACAGTCCAGCCAGACAAACAGTAGGCAACATTCCAGCCAGACAAACAGTAGGTAGACAGTCCAGCCAGACAAACAGTAGGCAGACATTCCAGCCAGACAAACAGTAGGCAGACATTCCATCCAGACAAACAGTAGGCAGACATTCCAGCCAGACAAACAGTAGGCAGACAGTCCATCCAGACAAACAGTAGGCAGACATTACAGCCAGACAAACAGTAGGCAGACATTCCAGCCAGACAAACAGTAGGCAGACATTTCCAGCCAGACAAACAGTAGGCAGACATTCCATCCAGACAAACAGTAGGCAGACATTCCAGCCAGACAAACAGTAGGCAGACAGTCCATCCAGACAAACAGTAGGCAGACATTCCAGCCAGACAAACAGTAGGCAGACATTACAGCCAGACAAACAGTACAGTAGACTCTACATTGCACACAAGCAGAGTAAAGGCTATGTTTAAGAGATTAAAGAGGATGAATGGACACACAGGCTGCTAATGAACAATAACTAGGCCCTATCGATTACCTTAGAAACTATACGCTTTGATCTGACAGATCTGAATGAACAGGTTGGACGGATGGCTTCGATGGCTTCGATTATCCAGCCATCGAATTGCAAACCGTTCATATGCTAATAATCCACAGATTTATTTATATGATTTTTTTTTTTTAAAGACCTTGAACGGCTACCCTCGGCAGTCATTATTCTTAGAGGAGGTCAGAACCAGCTTTGACAGGGGGCGTCACCAGAGTTGTATAACCATATTTATAAAGGCCCTTCTTACATCAGCCGATATCACAAAGTGCTGTACAGAAACCCAGCCTTTAAAACCCCCCCAAACAGGAAGCAATGCAGGTGTAGAAGCACGGTGGCTAGAGAAAAACTCCCTAGAAAGGCCAGAACATAGGAAGAAACCTAGAGAGGAACCAGGCTATGAGGGGTGGCCAGTCCTCTCTTCTTAGAGAAGAAACCTCCTTGGTTACTTCCTAGCACATTCTTGGAAGAATTGTTCCTGAACTTCCTGTTTTTATCGCCCCGCATTGTTACTTAGCCCACTTTTATTGTTGAATATTTTTGGGTTATTTGAAATAAATTTTTAGACTTCCTATTTCCTCCATCATTGTTTTTATTTTACGTTATTAATGTAAACACTTTTTATAGTGAATGGTTGGTGTCACTGGATGGTGTAAACACTAGATAAAACAACAATACATTCTTTAAAATGAAAATACATTCTAGGAAGTAGTTATTGGCTGTTTTTAGTCTTCAGCCTTTATATAACCATATGAACACATTAATATAGGCCCAGGCCACAATATTCTGCCCATATGAACACATTAATATAGGCCCAGGCCACAATATTCTGCCCATATGAACACATTAATATAGGCCCAGGTCACAATATTCTGCCCATATGAACACATTAATATAGGCCCAGGCCACAATATTCTGCCCATATGAACACATTAATAAAGGCCCAGGCCACGATATTCTGCCCATATGAACACATTAATATAGGCCCAGGCCACAATATTCTGCCCATATGAACACATTAATAAAGGCCCAGGCCACGATATTCTGCCCGTATGAACACATTAATATAGGCACAAACCACAATATTCTGCCCATATGAACACATTAATATAGGCCCAGGCCACAATATTTTGCCCACATGAACACATTAATATAGGCCCAGGCCACAATATTCTGCACGTATGAACTCATTAATATAGGCCCAGGCCACAACATTCTGCCCATATGAACACATTAATATAGGCCCAGGCCACAATATTCTGCCCATATGAACACATTAATATAGGCCCAGGCCACAATATTCTGCCCATATGAACACATTAATATAGGCCCAGGCTACAATATTCTGCCCATATGAACACATTAATATAGGCCCAGGCTACAATATTCTGCCCATATGAACACATTAATATAGGCCCAGGCCACAATATTCTGCCCATATGAACACATTAATATAGGCCCAGGCCACAATATTCTGCCCATATGAACACATTAATATGGGCCCAGGCTACAATATTCTGCCCATATGAACACATTAATATAGGCCCAGGCCACAATATTCTGCCCATATGAACACATTAATATGGGCCCAGGCTACAATATTCTGCCAGTTTGAAGGAATGTACATACCATATTTGTAGCCATACAAATTTAATGAAAATCAGTAAGCCTTTTTATTAAATAACAGATTCATGAACACAATCAGGCAATAGTTAACCTACACAAAGTTGTTTTATATTCTTTAACAACAGTCTCATGAACACATTCAGGCAATAGTTAACCTACACAGAGCATGTGAGTCTTCAGAGCCCTCTGTCTGGACCGTCCATCACCTCTGTATTCTCTCTTGTGTTGAGATCTTTAGCCTTCTCCGTCCTTTCCTAACCCTGATGACGGAGTCGGGACGGAACACATTGGTTTTAGTAAGAAAACAGCTCCTGGATCAATTTCCAAGAGTGGTTGAATATCCTTTTCACTTCCCTTTCCTCTTGTCTCCATGGTGACAGAGTACATCACTTCCCTTTCCTCTTGTCTACATGGTGACAGACTACATCACTTCCCTTCCTCTTGTCTACATGATGACAGACTACATCACTTCACTTTCCTCTTGTCTACATGGTGACAGACTACATCACTTCCCTTCCTCTTGTCTCCATGGTGACAGACTACATCACTTCCATTCCTCTTGTCTACATGATGACAGACTACATCACTTCACTTTCCTCTTGTCTACATGATGACAGACTACATCACTTCCCTTTCCTCTTGTTTACATGATGACAGACTACATCACTTCCCTTTCCTCTGGTCTATATGATGACAGACTACATCACTTCCCTTTCCTCTTGTCTACATGATGACAGACTACATCACTTCCCTTTCCTCTTGTCTACATGATGACAGACTTCACAGCATTTAGTGGAAGCTTGGCACTCCCATTCATGTAGGAAATTAGCACTGTTTAACACACCCTCAGCAGAGCAACCAAAGGAGCAGCCATCCTCTCCTCACAGCCCCCAGTGTAGTGGACTGGTGACTGGTGACTGGTGCTCTGTCCTAGGGGGAGGTCGTGTCAGACTGGGCCCAGTGTGACACACCGCTCTGGGGCTTTCACACATCTGGACTCCCTCCTCTGTCTTGTTCCCTGAGGATGGAGGCCCCCTGTGGTGGCTTCTGGACAGATAGCAGCGGTCACATGAACTGAGTCCCAAACGGAACACTGCTCCCTGCGGGCTCTGGTCAAGGTAGTGGACTAAATAAGGGAACATGGCGCCATTTGGGATGCCACCATGGTGGCTGGGAAATACAAGGACCCTAGGCATTAACACACACACACACACACACGCACACACACAAACACACACACACACACACACACACAAACGCACACATACGCACACACACACACACACACACACACACACACACACACACACACACACACACAGTCAACTAAAGGTCACTGTGTTAGACAGTAATGACTCTAACTGGGGGAATCTACCCAGCAACCCACCTTCACACACACAATATGTTGTTGGTATTTTGGACCAATCGTCTGTCTTCCCCTTCAATCACACAGTGACACTATGAACATCATTCACGTTGTGAGTTTGGAGGGTGACGTCTGTCCGTTGATGTAAAGTCTGAGATACACAGAAAGACAGAATACAATTAGCCAGCCCTGGAGACGGACACACATACACACACACACACACACACACACACACACACACACACACACACACACACACACACACACACACACACACACACACACACACACACACACCTTCTCCTGGAATGGACACACACTGCCTGTGGGGGGGAATCATATCAATAGTCATAATAATAATGTGTTATGGTTGAGAGAAACAACAAACACGCTGGTTAAACCATCCAGAGGTCAAGGACCTAGAGGCTCAACGGCTTGGTCTCAAGTAGTGCACTACGTAGGGAATAGGGTCTAAAGTAGTGCACTAAATAGGGAATAGGGTCTAAAGTAGTGCACTAAATAGGGAATAGGGTCTCAAGTAGTGCACTATAGAGGGAGTAGGGTTTAAAGTAGTGCACTATATAGGGAAAAGGGTCTCAAGTAGTGCACTATATAGGGAATAGCATCTAAAGTAGTGCACTATATAGGGAAAAGGGTTTAAAGTAGTGCACTATATAGGGAATAGCATCTAAAGTAGTGCACTATATAGGGAATAGGGTTTAAAGTAGTGCACTATAGAGGGAATAGCATCTAAAGTAGTGGATTTAACCATGGTGTCCATTCCGATACCAGTACAGTGTATCTTCCTCTATTCTCCTCTGTTCTCCTCTACCTCCTCTGTTCTTCTCTACCTCCTCTGTTCTCCTCTGGTCTCCTCTACCTCCTCTGTTCTCCTCTGTTCTCCTCTGGTCTCCTCTGGTCTCCTCTGGTCTCCTCTACCTCCTCTGTTCTCCTCTGTTCTCCTCTACCTCCTCTGTTCTCCTGTATTCTCCCCTGTTCTCCTCCGTTCTCCCCTGTTCTCCTCTGTTCTATTCTACCTCCTCTGTTCTCCTGTATTCTCCCCTGTTCTCCTCCGTTCTCCCCTGTTCTCCTCTGTTCTCCTCTGTTCTCCTCTACCTCCTCTGTTCTCCTCTGTTCTCCCCTGTTCTCCTCTGTTCTCCCCTGTTCTCCTCTGTTCACCTCTACCTCCTCTGTTCTCCTCTACCTCCTCTGTTCTCCTCTGTTCTACTCTACCTCCTCTGTTCTCCTCTGTTCTACTCTACCTCCTCTGTTCTCCTCTGTTCTCCTCTACCTCCTCTGTTCTCCTCTACCTCCTCTGTTCTCCTCTGTTCTCCTCTACTTCCTCTGTTCACCTCTACCTCCTCTGTTCTCCTCTACCTCCTCTGTTCTCCTCTACCTCCTCTGTTCTCCTCTACCTCCTCTGTTCTCCTCTACCTCCTCTGGTCTCCTCTACCTCCTCTGTTCTCCTCTGGTCTCCTGTACCTCCTCCTCAACCCAGTAGTCAGCTGGTGGATGGACACTGAACAGCCACAGGGAAGTTATCGACCCTATTTAGGTCGAATAACACCCACATATGGCCAAAGTTAATCATCCCTAAGGCTATTAATGCATTCCAAATGGCGCCCTACTCCATATATAGTGCACTACTTTTAACCAGTGCACATCTCTATAGTGCACTATGTAAGAAATAGGGCGCCATTTTGAACGCGGTGTACGTTTGGCTGTGTGGACAACTAACATGCTACACAGACACTTAGAACATGTCCTAAATGGCCCCCTTATTCCCTATGTAGTTCACATACTTTTGATCAGAGTCCCGAGAAGAAAGTAGTGCACTACATAGGCAAGAGGGTCCCGTTTGGGACACAGTCTTACTGTACGTAGAGCTGTAAGGAAGTGAAAGGTGAAGGATCACGCTAGTTTGTACTGAGGGGGCTGCGGTAAACAAAATGAACAATATTTGAACAAATGTCAATTTGAAACTTCAACTTTAAAAGGGTTGTGAAAAGATTGTGCTTTTGTTTTGTTTTGGTTAAAGGTTTTCTTTTTTTAAAAGATATCGTAAACATATCTGTAGAAAATGTCACTGTTGTGTCAATGTTTCCAGACACAAAAATGAAGTAACATTTCACTCCTATTTGTTTCATTTGACCTTTATTTTAACTAGGCAAGTCAGTTAAGAACAAATTCTTATTTACAATGACGGCGTACCCCAGCCAAACCCTAACACGGACGACGCTGGGCCAGTTGTGCACTGCACTATGGGACTCCCAATCACTGCCGGTTGTGATACATCCCGGGATCGAACCAGGGTCTGTAGTGACGCCTCTAGCACTGAGATGCGGTGCCCTAGACCGCTGAGCCACTCGGGAGCATACATCATAAATCAGTGTAAAATATAAATGAGGATTTGATTTTGACAAAGACGTCAGTGTATTCAAGACTCTCCTATAGAGAATGAAATACCTGCTTTCATTTACATGAAGAGATTAGAGGCTTCATCCCAAATGGCTCCTTCTACAGTGTGCTACTGTTCACCAAAGCCCTTATGTCATTAAGAAGTTCACTGTGAGGGATCAGGGGCCATTTGGTATTCACACTAAGATACATATTGACCACATTATCCCCATAGCCATTGAAATAGAAGCCCAGACCAATTGACATTAATGGAAATTGCCAACTGTTATCTAATAGCATCTATCTCCACCATTCTAGTGATTATATTTCTGTGGCTGTAGCATCAGATAGCTAACAGCATCTATCTCCACCATTCTAGTGATTATATTTCTGTGGCTGTAGCATCAGATAGCTAACAGCATATATCTCCACCATTCTAGTGATTATATTTATGTGGCTGTAGCATCAGATAGCTAACAGCATCTATCTCTACCATTCTAGTGATTATATTTCTGTGGCTGTAGCATCAGATAGCTAACAGCATCTATCTCTACCATTTTAGTGATTATATTTCTGTGGCTGTAGCATCAGATAGCTAACAGCATCTATCTCCACCATTCTAGTGATTATATTTCTGTGGCTGTAGCATCAGATAGCTAACAGCATCTATCTCTACCATTTTAGTGATTATATTTCTGTGGCTGTAGCATCAGATAGCTAACAGCATCTATCTCCACCATTCTAGTGATTATATTTCTGTGGCTGTAGCATCAGATAGCTAACAGCATCTATCTCCACCATTCTAGTGATTATATTTCTGTGGCTGTAGCACCAGATAGCTAACAGCATCTATCTCCACCATTCTAGTGATTATATTTCTATGGCTGTAGCAATAGCTAGCTAACAGCATCTATCTCTTCCATTCTAGTGATTATATTTCTATGGCTGTAGCACGAGCTAGCTAACAGCATCTATCTCTACCATTCTAGTGATTATATTTCTATGGCTGTAGCACGAGCTAGCTGACAGCATCTATCTCTACCATTCTAGTGATTATATTTCTGTGGCTGTAGCATCAGATAGCTAACAGCATCTATCTCCACCATTCTAGTGATTATATTTCTGTGGCTGTAGCATCAGATAGCTAACAGCATCTATCTCCACCATTCTAGTGATTATATTTCTGTGGCTGTAGCATCAGAGAGCTAACAGCATCTATCTCTACCATTCTAGTGATTATATTTCTATGGCTGTAGCACGAGCTAGCTAACAGCATCTATCTCTACCATTCTAGTGATTATATTTCTATGGCTGTAGCACGAGCTTGCTAACAGCATCTATCTCTACCATTCTAGTGATTATATTTCTGTGGCTGTAGCATCAGATAGCTAACAGCATCTATCTCTACCATTCTAGTGATTATATTTCTGTGGCTGTAGCACCAGCTAGCTAACAGTATCTATCTCTACCATTCTAGTGATTATATTTCTATGGCTGTAGCACGAGCTAGCTAACAGCATCTATCTCCACCATTCTAGTGATTATATTTCTATGGCTGTAGCACGAGCTAGCTAACAGCATCTATCTCTACCATTCTAGTGATTATATTTCTGTGGCTGTAGCATCAGATAGCTAACAGCATCTATCTCTACCATTCTAGTGATTATATTTCTGTGGCTGTAGCACCAGCTAGCTAACAGTATCTATCTCTACCATTCTAGTGATTTTATTTCTATGGCTGTAGCACGAGCTAGCTAACAGCATCTATCTCCACCATTCTAGTGATTATATTTCTATGGCTGTAGCACGAGCTAGCTAACAGCATCTATCTCTACCATTCTAGTGATTATATTTCTATGGCTGTAGCAAGCTAACAGCATCTATCTCTACCATTCTAGTGATTATATTTCTATGGCTGTAGCACGAGCTTGCTAACAGCATCTATCTCCACCATTCTAGTGATTATATTTCTATGGCTGTAGCACGAGCTAGCTAACAGCATCTATCTCTACCATTCTAGTGATTATATTTCTATGGCTGTAGCACGAGCTTGCTAACAGCATCTATCTCTACCATTCTAGTGATTATATTTCTATGGCTGTAGCACGAGCTAGCTAACAGCATCTATCTCTACCATTCTAGTGATTATATTTCTATGGCTGTAGCACCAGATAGCTAACAGCATCTATCTCTACCATTCTAGTGATTATATTTCTATGGCTGTAGCACGAGCTAGCTAACAGCATCTATCTCTACCATTCTAGTGATCATATTTCTGTGGCTGTAGCACCAGCTAGCTGACAGCATCTATCTCTACCATTCTACTGATTATATTTCTATGGCTGTAGCACCAGCTAGCTAACAGCATCTATCTCTACCATTCTAGTGATTATATTTCTATGGCTGTAGCATCAGCTAGCTAACAGCATCTATCTCTACCATTCTAGTGATTATATTTCTATGGCTGTAGCATCAGATAGCTAACAGCATCTATCTCTACCATTCTAGTGATTATATTTCTATGGCTGTAGCATCAGATAGCTAACAGCATCTATCTATGACATTGCTGAAAACGTACTCACTATGTCTGTGATATGTGGTTGTCCCATCTAGCTGTCGTAAGATGGATGCACTGACTGTAAGTCTCTCTGGATAATAGCGTCTGCTAAATGACTGTAATGAAGAAAAATATGCAAATGTTTAACGGCTAGACTAAAATGGCACCCTGTTCCCTATGTAGTGCACTATACTTTAGACCAGAGCCCTATGGTCCCTGGTCAAAAGAAGTGCAGTGTATATTGAATAGTGTTCCTTTTAGGATGCACACGGTGAGTCAGATAGTGATGATGGATCAGTCCAGGACCAGGGCGACAGAACCCATTTCATCCGGACTCATGACTCCAAACTACATTTCCTCAACCCTCTTACTTGAAACATCCATTCTAGTGTTCTGACATAGTTGTTTATCACTCCAGGAAAGGGAGAGATGGGGAAGAGAGAGGGGGGAGAGAGAGAAAGGGGGGAGGGGGAGAGAGAGAGAGAGAGAGAGAGAGAGAGAGAGAGAGAGAGAGAGAGAGAGAGAGAGAGAGAGAGAGAGAGAGAGAGAGAGAGAGAGAGAGAGAGAGAGAGAGAGAGAGAGAGAGAGAGAGAGAGAGAGAGAGAGAGAGAGAGAGAGAGAGAGAGAGAGAGAGAGAGAGAGAGAGAGAGAGAGAGAGAGAGAGAGAGAAATTGAGAGAGAGAAATTGAGAGAGAGACAGGGGAGAGCAACAGAGAGAGAGAGAGAGCGAGAGAGTGAAGGAGATAGAGAGAGAGAGAGAGAGAGAAAGAGAGAGAGAGATAGAGAGAGAGCAAGAGATATTGGAGAGATACATTGAGAGAGAGCTAGAGACCCGGAAAACCTGAGTCTACGCCTTCACTATGGTGAATCACTAAAACAATACAAAAATACACTACGGAAAAAGAAGGAACAGCATGTCAGAAATCAGACTCTAACCACTTCTGGGAAAATTGGAAAACACTAAACAAACAACAACACGAAGAATGATCTATCCAAAATGGAGATGTATGGGTAAACCACTTCTCCAATCTTTTTGGCTCTATAACAAAGAATAAAGAGCAAAAACATATACATGATCAAACACAAATCTTAGAATCAAATATTAAAGACAACCAGAACCCACTGGATTCTCCAATTACCTTGAATGAGTTACAGGACAAAATAAAAACCCTCTAACCCAAAAAGGCCTGTGGTGTTGATGGTATCCTCAATGAAATGATCAAATATACAGACAACAAATTCCAATTAGCTAAAACTCTTTAACATCATCCTTAGCTCTGGCACCTTCCCCAATATTTGGAACCAAGGACTGATCACCCCAATCCACAAGAGTGGAGGCAAATTTTACCCAAATAACTACCGTGGGATATGCGTCAACAGTAACCTTGGGAAAATCCTCTGCATTATTATTAACAGCAGACTCGTACATTTCCTCAACGAAAACAATGTACTGAGCAAATGTCAAATTAGCTTTTTACCAAATTACCGTACAACAGACCATGTATTCACCCTGCACACCCTAATTGACAACCAAACAAACCAAAATAAAGACAAAGTCTTCTCATGTTTTGTTGATTTCAAAAAAGCCTTCGACTAAATTTGGCATGAGGGTCTGCTATACAAATTGATGGAAAGTGGTGTTGGGGGTAAAACATACGACATTATACAATCCATGTACACAAACAACAAGTGTGCGGTTAAAATTGGCAAAAAACAATAGGGTAATAGGGAACAATAGGGTAATAGGGAACAATAGGGTAATAGGATGGCTCTAGGAACAATAGGGTAATAGGATGGCTGTAGGAGCAATAGGGTAATAGGATGACTCTAGGAACAATAGGGTAATAGGATGGCTCTGGGAACAATAGGGTAATAGGATGGCTGTAGGAACAATAGGGTTATAGGATGGCTCTAGGAACAATAGGGTAATAGGATGGCTCTAGGAACAATAGGGTAATAGGATGGCTCTAGGAACAATAGGGTAATAGGATGGCTCTAGGAACAATAGGGTAATAGGATGTCTCTAGGAACAATAGGGTAATAGGATGCCTCTAGGAACAATAGGGTAATAGAATGGCTGTAGAAACAATAGGGTAATAGGATGGCTCTAAGAACAATAGGGTATTAGGATGGCTCTAGGAACAATACAGGACTAAATAAAGGAGCCATAGGATGGCGTTTCAACCTTTTTATTATTACAAAATCATACATTCTGTGATCAATTTGAAATGGAAATTAATTGATTATTATCAATAAAAATTCAGTCGATGACCCCTGACCCTTGGATTCTAATGGAAGGCCACCAAAGGTTTAATTACAAATAATGCAACTGCATTCATTTGTATGGGTTACCTTCAGATGAGTGACACTTGTGGGGGTCGTAGGGCAAAACGGAGAACATCATCGTATTCATGAGAATCCACTCTTTCCATATCGTGGTCATAATAGTTTGTAGACCAAACCGTTCAGACGCTGTAGACGTTTTTTGTGTGAAGATCGATTTTCGGGACGCCCCATGGTCTGAAGAAACGGCACTGTAGCTCGGCCACATTCTACCGCAGACGTGGAAGGCCACCGTAGGTAGATACAGCGGATTGAGACACTCTGTCTCTAGTTTAAACGCCACTGCAGCTCGGCCACACTCTACCGCAGACGTGGAAGGCCACGGCAGGTAGATGCAGTGGATTGAGACACTCTGTCTCTAGTTTAAACTGACAGGTTTTGGTCTGGCTTTTCCTATTATGTTACTTAGATTGACGCAGGGCTTCATCAATAGACTCTTTTTAAGGATTAAAATAAGAGATCAGATTTGGAAATGTTTTTTTTAACTGCGTTAGAACGTTCTTAAAAAAACACTATTTTCAGACCAGGTAGCTATTACTCTTTCTAAAGTCAAGCCAGAACTTCATTTATTGATAAGACAGAGAGCCTAATTTGCCATCCAATGACTTGGGGCGGCAGGGTAGCCTAGTGGTTAGAGCGTTGGACTAGTAACCGGAAGGTTGTGAGTTCAAACCCCCGAGCTGACAAGGTACAAATCTGTCGTTCTGCCCCTGAACAGGCAGTTAACCCACTGTTCCCAGGCCGTCATTGAAAATAAGAATTTGTTCTTAACTGACTTGCCTGGTTAAATAAAGGTAAAATAAAAAATAAAATAAAAATTAGACTCAACCGTTAATTCCATGATAATCGTCCTAGTCGTATACTGGCCAACAAGCAACGCAGTAATGATCAATTAGCTGATATAGCAACGATTGAATCTAAAACTGGGGAATTACTATCAGAACCCAAATGAATCATCAAAGATTCTCCCGTTTCCGTAAAGAACTGTACACCTCTAATTGTACATCTACACCAAGCCAGACTAAGTCCTTTCTAAAAGAATGAACCTTTTACCGCAGTGGGCTGAATCAGGGTCACACAGAGTGATTCTGGGTAGTCTTGAACAAATATACTTTGAAACAAAAGTATACTCCTCACACACATGGTTATGGGCTTTAAAAAAAAGAAGAAGTAGACACCTGTACCGTGTCCGATATAGTTTAATGTAGTACACTTTGAGGTTGTATCCCAATATTACACTTTATATACATCATAGAAGACTGAAATATAACAAGACTGTTAAATATATATAAATAAAAAAAATTGTAACAAATTATTATTTGTTTAATTATGGAATTATACCAAATAATAACATTCCACCCATGAGGCCAAAAGGGGCACTTTTGGTCATTGACTTCTCTCAACAGAGGAAGCCACCTCGCCAGGAAACCAAAATCTCAATTCATTCTTGGCGCACCGATCCCTTTAGCGGGATTATTTTCGTCCAAATCCGCTGAATTGCAGAGCGCCAAATTCAAATTAAATTACTAAAAATATTTCATTTTCATGAAATCACAAGTGCATTAAGGGCGCTGTACTGCAGCGCCAGCTGTGCCACCAGAGACTCTGGGTTCGCGCCCAGGCTCTGTCGTAACCGGCCGCGACCGGGAGGTATGTGGGGCGACGCACAATTGGCCTAGCGTCGTCTGGGTTAGGGAGGGTTTGGCCGGTAGGGATATACTTGTCTCATCGCGCACCAGCGACTCCTGTGGCGGGCCGGGCGCAGAGCGCGCTAACCAAGGTTGCCAGGTGCACGGTGTTTCCTCCGACACATTGGTGCGGCTGGCTTCCGGGTTGGGATGCACGCTGTGTTAAGAAGCAATGCGGCTTGGTTGGGTTGTGTATCGGAGGACACATGACTTTCAACCTTCGTCTCTCCCGAGCCCGTACGGGAGTTGTAGCGATGAGAGAAGATAGTAGCTACTACAACAATTGGATACCACGAAATTGGGGAGAAAAAGGGGTAAAATTAAAAAAAGAAAAAGAAAAAATCACAAAACACAGTTTAGCTTGTTGTTAATCCACCTGGCGTGTCAGATTTAAAAAAAAGCTTTACAGCAAAAGCTATCCAAGCAGTTATGTGAGGACATCTCTCTCAGCAGACAAAACATTACAAACAGCTAGCAGCAAAAGTAGATTGGTCACGAAAGTCAGAAAAGCAATAAAATGAATCGCTTACCTTTGATGATCTTCGGATGTTTGCACTCACCAGACTCCCCAGTTACACAATAAATGTTCCTTTTGTTCCATAAAGATTATTTTTATATCCAAATTACCTCCATTTGTTTGGCGCGTTTTGTTCAGAAATCCAGAGGCTCGAGCGGTCACGACGGGGCAGACAACAATTCCAAATAGTATCCGTAAAGTTTGTAGAAACATTTAATAAATGATTGATAATTTTTCAACCGGACAGTAACTTTTTCAATAGGAGAGATTGGGTCCTGACAGAGCTGGTGTAACTGAGCCAGGTTTATAGGCCTCCTTGCTCGCACACACTTTTTTCAGTTCTGCCCACATATTTTCTATAGGATTGAGGTCAGGGCTTTGTGATGGCCACTCCAATACCTTGACTTTGTTGTCCTTAAGCCATTTTGCCACAACTTTGGAAGTATGCTTGGAGTCATTGTCCATTTGGAGACCCATTTGTGATGTTGCTTCAATATATCCAATATATCCACATAATTTTCCTTTCCTCATGATGCCATCTATTTTGTAAAGTGCAGCAGTACCTCCTGCAGCAAAGCACCTCCACAACATGATGCTGCCACCCCCTGTGCTTCATGGTTGGGATGGTGTTCTTCGGCCTGCAAGCCTCCCCCTTGTTCCTTCAAACATAACGTTGTTCATTATGGCCAAACAGTCCTATTATTTTTTCATCAGACCAGAGGACATTTCTCCAAAAAGTAAGATCTTTGTCCCCATGTGCAGTTGCAAACCATAGTCTGGCTTTTTTATGCCGGTTTTGGAGCAGTGGCTTCTTCCTTGCTGAGCGGCCTTTCAGGTTACGTCGACATAGGACTCGTTTAACTGTGGATATAGATAATTTTGTAACTGTTTCCTCCAGCATCTTCACAAAGTCCTTTGCTGTTGTTCTGGGATTGATTTGCACTTTTCGCACCAAAGTACGTTCATCTCTAGGAGACAGAATGCATCTCCTTCCTGAGCGGTATGACGGATGCGTGGTCCCATGGTGTTTATACTTGCATGCTATTGATTGTACAGATGAAATTGCTCCCAAGGATGAACCAGACTCATGGAGGTCTACAATTTTTCTGAGGTCTTGGCTGATTTCTTTTGATTTTTCCATGATGTCAAGCAAAGAGGCACTGAGTTTGAAGGTAGGCCTTGAAATACATCCACATGTACATCTCCAATTGACTCAAATTATGTCAATTAGCCTATCGTGAGCTTTTAAAGCCATGAAATAATTTTCTGGAATTTTCCAAGCTGTTTAAAGGCACAGTCAACTTAGTGTATGTAAACTTCTGACCCACTGGAATTGTGATACAGTGAATTATAAGTGAAATAATCTGTCTGTAAACAATTGTTTGAAAAATTACGTGTGTCATGCACAAAGTAGATGTCCCAACTGACTTGCCAAAACTATAGTTTGTTAACAAGAAATTTG
>NC_143039.1:11585000-11605000 GCF_057628025.1 Oncorhynchus mykiss
CGTTAACCGCATACCAAATGGCACTGTATGTGTATTTCTATTCATTATGGATCCACAGCTACTCTTCCTGGGGTTTATTATGGATCCACATTTACTCTTCCTGGGGTTTATTATGGATCCACATCTACTCTTCCTGGGGTTTATTATGGATGCACAACTATTCTTCCTGGGGTTTATTATTGATCCACATTTACTCTTCCTGGGGTTTATTATGGATCCACATCTACTCTTCCTGGGGTTTATTATGGATGCACAACTATTCTTCCTGGGGTTTATTATTGATCCACATTTACTCTTCCTGGGGTTTATTATGGATCCACATTTACTCTTCCTGGGGTTTATTATGGATCCACATTTACTCTTCCTGGGGTTTATTATGGATCCACATTTCCTCTTCCTGGGGTTTATTATTGATCCACATCTACTCTTCCTGGGGTTTATTATGGATCCACATCTACTCTTCCTGGTGTTTATTATGGATCCACAGCTACTCTTCCTGGGGTTTATTATGGATCCACAGCTACTCTTCCTGGGGTTAATTATGGATCCACATCTACTCTTCCTGGGGTTTATTATGGATCCACAGCTACTCTTCCTGGGGTTTATTATGGATCCACAGCTACTCTTCCTGGGGTTTATTATGGATCCACAGCTACTCTTCCTGGGGTGTATTATGGATCCACATCTACTCTTCCTGGGGTTTATTATGGATCCACATCTACTCTTCCTGGGGTTTATTATGGATCCACAGCTACTCTTCCTGGGGTTTATTATGGATCCACAGCTACTCTTCCTGGGGTTTATTATGGATCCACATCTACTCTTCCTGGGGTTTATTATGGATCCACAGCTACTCTTCCTGGGGTTTATTATGGATCCACATCTACTCTTCCTGGGGTTTATTATGGATCCACAGCTACTCTTCCTGGGGTTTATTATGGCTCCACAGCTACTCTTCCTGGGGTTTATTATGGATCCACATCTACTCTTCCTGGGGTTTATTATGGATCCACATCTACTCTTCCTGGGTTTATTATGGATCCACAGCTACTCTTCCTGGGGTTTATTATGGATCCACATCTACTCTTCCTGGGGTTTATTATGGATCCACAGCTACTCTTCCTGGGGTTTATTATGGATCCACATCTACTCTTCCTGGGGTTTATTATTGATCCACATCTACTCTTCCTGGGGTCCAGCAAAATTAGGGCTGTTATACAATTTTCTAAATATTACAATACATTCAAAACAGATTTCAACAACACATGGAGTGTGTGCCCTCAGGACACTACTTTACTACCACATATCTACAACACAAACATCCCATGTGTACGTGTGTGTATAGTGTGTATTTTATTGTGTATGTGTCTATGTTTGTGTCTCTTCACAGTCCCTGCTGTTCCATAAGGGGTTATCTGTTTTTTTAATCTAATGAGTTACTTGATGTGGAATAGAGTTCCATGTAGTCATGGCTCTATGTTGTACTGTGGAATAGAGTTCCATGTAGTCATGGCTCTATGTAGTACTGTGGAATAGAGTTCTATGTAGTCATGGCTCTATGTAGTACTGTGGAATAGAGTTCCATGTAGTCATGGCTCTATGTAGTACTGTGGAATAGAGTTATATGTAGTCATGGCTCTATGTAGTACTGTGGAATAGAGTTCCATGTAGTCATGGCTCTATGTAGTACTGTGGAATAGAGTTCCATGTAGTCATGGCTCTATGTAGTACTGTGGAATAGAGTTCCATGTAGTCATGGCTCTATGTAATACTGTGGAATAGAGTTCCATGTAGTCATGTCACTATGTAGTACTGAGCACCTCCCATAGTCTGTACTGGACTTGGGGACTGTGAAGAGACCTCTGGTGGCATGGGGTGTCCAAGCTGTGTGTCAGTAGTTCAAACAGACTGCATGGTGTGTTCAACATGTCAATTACCTCTTCACAAATGCCAGTGATGAATTCAGTCTCTCCTCCACTTTGAGCCAGGAGAGATTGACATGCACATGATTAATGTTAGCTCTCTGTGTACATCCAAGGGCCAGTCGTGTTGCCATTTCAATTGCAATTTTCCCTAAGTCCCTTTTTGTGGTACCTGACCACACAACTGAACAGTAGTCCAGGTGAGACAAACCTATGGCCTGTAAGGACCTGCCTTGTTGATAGTGCTGTTAAGAAGGTATAAACCAAGGCCTGTAGGACCTGCCATGTTGATAGTGCTGTTAAGAAGGTAGAAACTAGGGCCTGTAGGACCTGCCATGTTGATAGTGCTGTTAAGAAAGCAGATTGGTGCTTTATTATGGACAGTTTTTCTCCCTATCTTAGCTCCTGTTGTCTCAATGTGTTGATCATTGACCAGGGTTACTCCAAGCAGTTTAGTCACCTCAACGTGCTCAATTTCTACTTTAATTATTACAATATTTAGTTTAGGTTCAGGGTTTAGTGAATGATTTGTCCCAAATACAATGCTTTGAGTTTTTTTTAAATATTTAGGACTAACTTATTCCTTGCCACCCACTCTGAAACTAACTGCAGCTCCTTGTTAAGTGTTGCAGTCATTTCAGTCGTTGCGGTGGTAGCTGACATGTATAGTGTTGAGTCATCCACATACAGAGACACACTGGTTTTACTCAAAGTCAGTGGCATGTCGTTAGTAAAGATTGAAAAAAGTAAGGGGCCTAGACAGCTGCCCTGGAGAATTCCTTACTCTACCAGGAGATGCTTCCGTTAAAGAACACCCTTTGTGTTCTGTTGGACAGGTCACTCTTAATCCACAATATAGCAGGGGGTGTAAAGCCATCACACATATGTTTTTTCCAGCACCAGACTATGATCGATATTGTCAAAAGCCGCACTGAACTCTAACAAAACAGCCCCCACCATCTTTTATCATAAACTCCTCGCAGCCAAATCATCCATTTATGTTAGTGCTGTACTTGTTCAATGTTTTTCCCTGTAAGCATGCTGAACGTCTGTTGTCAATTGGTTTACTGTAAAATAGCATTGTGTCTTGTTAATTACGTTTTTCTTCCCTCCAGGCCTGAGAGCACACACTTTCTAGTAGGCTTAAATTGAAGATATGGCAAATAGGAGAGTGGCAATATTGTCCGCTATTATCCTCACTATTTTTCCATTCAAGTTGTCAGGCCCCGGTGGCTTGTCATTGTTGAAAGACAACATAATATTTTTTTCACCTCTTCCACCACTCACTTTACGGAATTCAAAATTACAATACATTACCTTTACAATGCTTTCATTAATTTGGTCAGATATACTTGGATGTGTAGTGTCAGCGTTTGTTGCTGGCATGTCATCCCTAAGTGTGCTAATCTTGCCAATTTAAAAAAAAATAATTAACGTAGTTGTCAATATCAGTGGGTTTTGTGATGAATTAACCATCAATGAATGATGGAGCAGAGTTTGCCTTTTTTTTTCCCAAAATGTAATTAAATTCCTCATCGATCCAAGGAGATGTAACCGTTTTTACAGTCATTTCCTTAATGGGTGCGTTGCTTATTAGTAACTGGAATAAGTAATTTCATAAATGTGTGAAGTGCAGCATCTGGTTGCTCCTCATTACACACCACAGACCAGCAGCATCTGGTCGCTCCTCATTACACACCACAGACCAGCAGCATCTGGTTGCTCCTCATTACACACCAGACCAGCAGCATCTGGTTGCTCCTCATTACACACCACAGACCAGCAGCATCTGGTTGCTCCTCATTACACACCACAGACCAGCAGCATCTGGTTGCTCCTCATTACACACCACAGACCAGCAGCATCTGGTTGCTCCTCATTACACACCAGACCAGCAGCATCTGGTTGCTCCTCATTACACACCAGACCAGCAGCATCTGGTTGCTCCTCATTACACACCAGACCAGCAGCATCTGGTTGCTCCTCATTACACACCACAGACCAGCAGCATCTGGTCGCTCCTCATTACACACCAGACCAGCAGCATCTGGTTGCTCCTCATTACACACCAGACCAGCAGCATCTGGTTGCTCCTCATTACACACCAGACCAGCAGCATCTGGTTGCTCCTCATTACACACCACAGACCAGCAGCATCTGGTTGCTCCTCATTACACACCACAGACCAGCAGCATCTGGTTGCTCCTCATTACACACCACAGACCAGCAAATATTCTTTACATCACCAACATATGAATCACTACACAACTTATTGTGTGCCCTCTTGTACACATTAGGCCCAGCCTTTGGAACTGTGGTTTTCCTATATATGGTTATTATATTGTGACCAATGCATCCTGCAGATCTGGATACTGATTTAAAGCACATTTCTGCAGCATTAGTAAAGATGTGATCAATACATCCTGTAGATCTGGATACTGATTTAAAGCACATTTCTGCAGCATTAGTAAAGATGTGATCAATACATCCTGTAGATCTGGATACTGATTTAAAGCAAATATCTGCAGCATTAGTAAAGATGTGATCGATACATGTTGATTATTTAATTCCTGTGCTGTTTGTAAATACCCTGGTAGGTTGACTGACAACCTGAACTGTGCTGTTTGTCAATACCCTGGTAGGTTGACTGACAACCTGAACTGTGCTCTTTGTCAATACCCTGGTAGGTTGACTGACAACCTGAACTGTGCTGTTTGTCAATACCCTGGTAGGTTGACTGACAACCTGAACTGTGCTGTTTGTCAATACCCTGGTAGGTTGACTGACAACCTGAACTGTGCTCTTTGTCAATACCCTGGTAGGTTGACTGACAACCTGAACTGTGCTGTTTGTCAATACCCTGGTAGGTTGAATGACAACCTGAACTGTGCTGTTTGTAAATACCCTGGTAGGTTTACTGACAACCTGAACTGTGCTGTTTGTCAATACCTGGTAGGTTTACTGACAACCTGAACTGTGCTGTTTGTCAATACCCTGGTAGGTTTACTGACAACCTGAACTGTGCTGTTTGTCAATACCCTGGTAGGTTGAATGATAGGCTGATCCAGGATACACACAGAAAATACACCTCTCTGTTGATATCACATACATTATGAAGCATTTCACACATTATCCAGATAAACGACTGTTAGCACTTGGTGGTCTATAGCAGCTTCCCCCCAGAATGGGCTTTAGGTGAGGCAGATGAACCTGTATCCATATTACTTTTAACATTAGATCGTCTCTAAGCTTTACAGGAATGTGGTTCTGAATATAAACAGCAACACCTCCCCCATTGGCATTTCTGTCTTTTCTGTAGATGTTATAGCCATGTATTGCTGCCACTGTATCAAAGGTATTATCTAAGTGAGGTTCAGAGACAGTCAGAATATGAATGTCATCTGTTACAAGAAAGTTATTGATATCATGAACCTTGTTTTTTAGGTTACATATGTTAAAATGGGCTATTTTTGTAGCACTTTTCTGGGTTGCTTGATTGTTTTCATTGCTTTACTGGGAAGCTTAGCAGAAGTAGACATGCTCATGTTATTTATGTTAGTGCAGGGTGAGCTGCACACAGTGGACTTCCTCCTAGAGCACACCGCCTCAGTGCTAACAGTGTAACTCTGGTTCATAGGCACATGATTACTGCATACAATAGCTGTGGGATCAGCAGAGGCATTCAGGGCAGTAAAAGGGACATCAATTAGGTTTCTTATATTGTGTCTTCCAACATCCCCTGGGATAATGTACATATGCTGAAGCCTTATGACAACTCAGAGACACAACGTTAGGGATTAACTGAGCTGAGCTTGGGTCATCGATAAGTCATTGTCTCAACGCAGCCTTATAATGCTGTGAAAGGATCCAGGAACCTGCATTACAATGGTAGGGATTAACTGAGCTGGGCTTGGGTCATCGATAAGTCATTGTCTCAACGCAGCCTTATAATGCTGTGAAAGGATCCAGGAACCTGCATTACAATGGTAGGGATTAACTGAGCTGGGTTTGGGTCATCGATAAGTCATTGTCTCAACGCAGCCTTATAACGCAGGGAAAGGACCCAGGAACCTGCGTTACAATGGTAGGGATTAACTGAGCTGGGCTTGGGTCATCGATAAGTCGTTGTCTCAACGCAGCCTTATAACGCAGGGAAAGGACCCAGGAACCTGCGTTACAATGGTAAGGATTAACTGAGCTGGGCTTGGGTCATTGATAAGTCATTGTCTCAACGCAGCCTTATAACGCAGGGAAATGACCCAGGAACCTTTATTCCCATTATAGTGCACTACCTTTGAACCCTATGGGTCCTGGATCAAAATTAGGGCGCTAAGTAGGGCACTAAGTAGGGCACTATATGGAATCAGGGGCCATTTGGAACACGTGACTCCGATTCTATTACGGGTGGAGATTAGAACGAGCAACGTTTAGCTTCTGGTATTCCTGCAACACTTGAGGCATGCCAAGGATGTTTTAAGAAGGAGATGTTACAATTGATTGGAACAGAGGTGGAAAGTCATAATCTGGGCTGATCCTTCACCTGCCACCGGCCACCCTCACCCTGTTCTCCTCTCTCCTCCCTCACCCTGTTCTCCTCTCTCCTCCCTCAACCTGTTCTCCTCTCTCCTCCCTCACCCTGTTCTCCTCTCTCCTCCCTCACCCTGTTCTCATCTCTCCTCCCTCACCCTGTTCTCCTCTCTCCTCTCTCACCCTGTTCTCCTCTCTCCTCCCTCACCCTGTTCTCCTCTCTCCTCCCTCACCCTGTTCTCCTCTCTCCTCCCTCACCCTGTTCTCCTTTCTCCTCTCTCACCCGCCAGCCTCCCTTCTCCCTCTAGCCTTGTCTTCCACCCTCACCCTGTTCTCCTCTTTCCTCCCTATACCCTTACCCCTCTCCTCTCTCCCCTCTGTCCTCCCCCGTAATGACCTCAGATCATTTCCTGTTCCACCTTCTTGGGAAGCAGGCATGGTAATATGACCATGTTGTTTTTAGAAAACAAGCCAGAGGGAAAGATATAACACCGATAACACCTGGTACGGAAAGAAAGGCCCAAATGGAAGAACTGTTTCTACCAAACACCACAGTACACACACACACACACACACACACACACACACACACACACACACACACACACACACACACACACACACACACACACACACACACACACACACACACACACACCCACACACACACACACACACACACACACACACCGAGGAGGAGGTATATATGCTGACACGAGGCCTTTATCTCCCTGAGTCCCAAAATGCTCCCTATTCCCTATAAAGAGCACTACTATAGACCAGGGCCCTTAGGGTTCCACTATATAGGGAACAGGGTGCCATTTGGGAAGTAGCCTTTATATGCCTCTCTTACCCTCCCAGGGTACTTCATAAAACAAGCAGAGGTGGACATTTGGGGTTTTAAACCGTAAACAATAGGCTATGTGTGTGTGGGTGTGTGTGAGTGTGTATGTGTGTGTGTGTGTGTGTGTGTGTGTGTGTGTGCGTGTGCGTGTGCGTGTGCGTGTGCGTTTGTGTGTGTGTGTGTGTGTGCGTGTGCATGTGCGTGTGCGTGTGTGTGTGTGTGTGTGCGCACGTCTAAGCAGAGAACTTTAGAGATCTCACAATGGGATAACAATTTAGTCAGCGGTGGAGAAACAGGCACATGATGAACGGCTTTGTTTGTCACAGTTCTAGCTCTCTGGGGAGCGATGATATGGATCAGAGAGAAAGAGGAGAGAAGATAACTAAAACACCCTGCCAATGATACACCCAGGCCCGTGTCCCAGATGCCACCCTATCCCCTTTATAGTGCACTACACCCCAATGGGACCTGTTCAAATGTAGTGCACTACAGGGAGCATGGTGCCGTTTGAGATAAAGTCCCAGCCACAGGAAAGAGCTGGTACTTGCACCTTTACCGTCCTCTATGTGGCATCATATCAGAGATAGGTGTTGTGGGTATTTTACTATAAACCTCTCACATTATATCAGAGATAGGTGTTGTGGGTATTTCACTATAAACCTCTCACATAATATCAGAGATGGTTGTTATGGGTATTTAATTATGAACCTCTGGCATAATATCAGAGAAAAGTCACTAGAATGTCCTGACAAGTCACCAGAATGTCCTGACAAGTCACTAGAATGTCCTGACAAGTCACCAGAATGTCCTGACAAGTCACTAGAATGTCCTGACAAGTCACCAGAATGTCCTGACAAGTCACTAGAATGGCCTGACAAGTCACTAGAATGTCCTGACAAGTCACTAGAATGTCCTGACAAGTCACCAGAATGTCCTGACAAGTCACTAGAATGTCCTGAAAAGTCACTAGAATGTCCTGACAAGTTACTAGAATGTCCTGACAAGCCTCCAGAATGTCCTAACAAGTCACTAGAATGTCCTGACAAATCAGCAGAATGTCCTGACAAGTCAGCAGAATGTCCTAACAAGTCACTAGAATGTCCTGACAAGTCAGCAGAATGTCCTGACAAGTCAGCAGAATGTCCTCACAGGTCAGCAGAATGTCCTGACAATTCACCAGAATGTCCTGACAAGTCACTAGAATGTCCTGACAAGTCAGCAGAATGTCCTGACAAGTCAGCAGAATGTCCTGACAAGTCAGCAGAATGTCCTGACAAGTCACTAGAATGTCCTGACGGGTTAGCAGAATGTCCTGACAATTCACCAGAATGTCCTGACAAGTCACTAGAATGTCCTGACAAGTCAGCAGAATGTCCTGACAAGTCAGCAGAATGTCTTGACAAGTCAGCAGAATGTCCTGACAAGTCACCAAAATGTCCTGACAAGTCACTAGAATGTCCTGACGGGTTAGCAGAATGTCCTGACAAGTCACTAGAATGTCCTGACGGGTTAGCAGAATGTCCTCACAGGTCAGCAGAATGTCCTGACTAGTCAGCAGAATGTCCTCACAGGTCAGCAGAATGTCCTGACAAGTCACTAGAATGTCCTGACAAGTCAGCAGAATGTCCTGACAAGTCACTAGAATGTCCTGACTAGTCAGCAGAATGTCCTCACAGGTCAGCAGAATGTCCTGACAAGTCACTAGAATGTCCTGACAAGTCACTAGAATGTCCTGACGGGTTAGCAGAATGTCCTGACTAGTCAGCAGAATGTCCTCACAGGTCAGCAGAATGTCCTGACAAGTCACCTGAACATC
The DNA here is from genome assembly GCF_057628025.1 of Oncorhynchus mykiss. Lineage (NCBI taxonomy): Eukaryota > Metazoa > Chordata > Actinopteri > Salmoniformes > Salmonidae > Oncorhynchus > Oncorhynchus mykiss. The sequence continues at coordinate 11,594,110 of NC_143039.1, forward strand.
CTGACAAGATTGGAACAAGAACATTTTTGAAAAGTCAGGACTGAAAGTTTTAAAATTCTAGTTTAGGCTTAAGGGTTAGGTTTGGGGTTAAGGTTAGAGTTAGGTTTGGGGTTAAGGTTAGAGTTAGAGTTAGGTTTAGGGTTAGGTTTAAGATTAGGGTTTTGGGGTTAATGTCAGGGTTTAGGTTAGGGTCAAGGTTAAGAGTTAAGGTTTAGGGTTAGGGGTTGAGGAAAATAGGATTTTAAGTGGGGATATATTTGTACTCCCCAAAAATACCTAAAACTTCATGAAAACCAAGCTGTGTGTGCTCTTTCCATCTGAGCAGGGAGTGGGTTAGGAGGTGAGTATGGAGTGGGTTAGGGTGAGTAGGGAGTGGGTTAGGGTGAGTAGGGAGTGGGTTAGGGTGAGTAGGGAGTGGGTTAGGAGGTGAGTATGGAGTGGGTTAGGGTGAGTAGGGAGTGGGTTAGGAGGTGAGTATGGAGTGGGTTAGGAGGTGAGTAGGGAGTGGGTTAGGGTGAGTAGGGAGTGGGTTAGGGTGAGTAGGGAGCGGGTTAGGGTAAATAGGGAGTGGGTTAGGGTGAATAGGGAGTGTGTTAGAGTGAGTAGGGAGTGGGTTAGGGTGAGTAGGGAGTGTGTTAGGGTGAGTAGGGAGTGGGTTAGGGTGAGTAGGGAGTGGGTTAGGGTGAGTAGGGAGTGGGTTAGGGTGAGTAGGGAGTGGGTTAGGGTGAGTAGGAAGTGGGTTAGGAGGTGAGTAGGGAGTGGGTTAGGGTGCGTATTGAGTGGGTTAGGGTGAGTAGGGAGTGGGTTAGGAGGTGAGTAGGGAGTGGGTTAGGGTGAGTAGGGAGTGGGTTAGGAGGTGAGTATGGAGTGGGTTAGGGTGAGTAGGGAGTGGGTTAGGGTGAATAGGGAGTGGGTTAGGAGGTGAGTAGGGAGTGGGTTAGGAGGTGAGTAGGGAGTGGGTTAGGAGGTGAGTAGGGAGTGGGTTAGGACGTGAGTAGGTAGTGGGTTAGGACGTGAGAAGGGAGTGGGTTAGGAGGTCAGTAGGGAGTGGGTCAGGGTGTTTGAAAAGATAGTGGGTTATGGTGTGTGAACAGGGAATGGGTTAGGGTGTGTGAACAGAGAGTGGGTTAGGGTGTGTGAACAGAGAGTGGGTTAATGTGTGTGAACCGACAGTGGGTTATTGTGTGTGAACAGAGAGTGGGTTAGGGTGTGTGAACAGGGAGTGGGTTAGGGTTGGGGTGTCTGAACAGGGAGTGGGTTAGGGTGTATGAACAGGGAGTGGGTTAGGGTGTGTGAACAGAGAGTGGGTTAGGGTGTGTGAGCAGGGAAATGTGTGGTGGTGTAGATCATGTGACAGGTTGATGCTCTACATGTCTGGCTATAGAACAGCTCATCATGTAGATCATGTGACAGGGTGATGCTCTACATGTCTTGTATAGAACAGCTCATCATGTAGATCATGTGACAGGGTGATGCTCTACATGTCTGGCTATAGAACAGCTCATCATGTAGATCATGTGACAGGGTGATGCTCTACACGTCTGGCTATAGAACAGCTCATCATGTAGATCATGTGACAGGGTGATGCTCTACACGTCTGGCTATAGAACAGCTCATCATGTAGATCATGTGACAGGGTGATGCTCTACATGTCTTGTATAGAACAGCTCATCATGTAGATCATGTGACAGGGTGATGCTCTACATGTCTTGTATAGAACAGCTCGTCATGTAGATCATGTGACAGGGTGATGCTCTACATGTCTGGCTATAGAACAGCTCATCATGTAGATCATGTGACAGGGTGATGCTCTACATGTCTGGCTATAGAACAGCTCATCATGTAGATCATGTGACAGGGTAATGCTCTACATGTCTGGCTATAGAACAGCTCATCATGTAGATCATGTGACAGGGTGATGCTCTACATGTCTGGCTATAGAACAGCTCATCATGTAGATCATGTGACAGGGTAATGCTCTACATGTCTGGCTATAGAACAGCTCATCGCCAGTCTGAACCAGTGCACTGTAATCCCCAATCACCACACACTCTGAATAAAGCAATACTAAAACTGCGGCCCAAATGGCACCCTATTCCCTACATAGTGCACTTCCTTTGATCAGGGTCCATAAGGCTCTGGTTCAAAAGTAGTGCACTAAATAAGGAACAGGGTGCCATTTTAAAATTGTAAATAGCTCTTCTGGCCCGGATCAAGAAAGTGTGGCAAGCCTCTGGCCTGAAATTCTACCCGATGATGATAATGTTGATCAAATGTTACAGCAGACCCAAAGGGAACAACTGGATGAATGAACGGGATGAATGAGAATCGACTGCAAGTCACCACTGAAATGAATATGTGTTCTGCGTTAGGAAAAGTTTAAGGGAATTATGGACGACGCTGGCATTCTCATCTGTTTATGTATTCAGGTGTGTGTGTGTATTCAGGTGTGTGTGTGTGTTTGTTTGTGTTATAGTATAATACTCTGTTACACACAACACTGCCTCAGGCTTCTGGGTAAATCATATCAATGAATTTATTCATGGTTGGAATGCAGTATCATTACACACACACACACACACGCGCACGGACGCACCCACGCACGCACGCACACACACACACACACACACACACACACAACCTCCTACTCACATATATTTATCTTACTTAATAAAATCTGTTTGGATGTGAACTCTGACTAAACTCTGCAATACGAATGAACTACAGACATGAGACCACACAGAGAAAATGAAGTGTGTGTGTATGTTTGTGTTTCCTGTCGCTTTATAACGAGGTAGACTGATGTTACAGAACAGAACACAGCAGAGCAGAACTGAAAAGAGCAGAACAGAACAGAACTTCAGAGAACAGAACAGAGCAGAACAGAACAGAACTTCAGAGAACAGAACAGAGCAGAACAGAACAGAACTTCAGAGAACAGAACAGAGCAGAACAGAACAGAACTTCAGAGAACAGAACAGAGCAGAACAGAACAGAACTTCAGAGAACAGAACAGAGCAGGAGAGAACAGAACAGGAGAGAACAGAGCAGAGTATAACAGAACAGAAGAGAAGAGAAGAGAAGAGAAGAGAAGAGAAGAGAAGAGAACAGAGCAGAGCAGAGCAGAATAGAACAGAACAGGAGCCGAACAGAACAGAGCAGAACAGAATATTACAGAACAGATCAGAAGAGAAGAGAACAGAACAGAACAGAATGGAACAAAGTAGAACAGAACAAAGCAGAAAAGAGCAGAATATAACAGGACAGAGTAGAACAGAACAGATCAGAAGAGAAGAGAACAGAACAGAACAGAATGGAACAAAGTAGAACAGAACAAAGCAGAAAAGAGCAGAATATAACAGGACAGAGTAGAACAGAACAGAGCAGAATATAACAGAGTAGAACAGAACAGAGCAGAATTTAACAGAACAGAACAGAGCAGAATATAACAGAACAGAACAGAGTAGAACAGAACAGAACAGAGTAGAACAGAACAGAACAGGAGCAGAACAGAGCAGATCAGAACAGAACAGAGTAGAACAGAACAGAGCAGAACAGAGCAGAATATAACAGAACAGAACAGATTAGAACAGAACAGAACAGAGTAGAACAGAACAGAACAGGAGCAGAACAGAGTAGAACAGAACAGAACAGAGTAGAACAGATCAAAGCAGAGCAGAACAGAACAGAGCAGAACAGAACAGAACAGAGTAGAACAGAACAGAACAGAGTAGAACAGATCACAGCAGAGCAGAACAGAACAGAGCAGAACAGAACAGAACAGAACAGAGTAGAACAGATCAAAGCAGAGCAGAACAGAACAGAGCAGAACAGAACAGAACAGAGTAGAACAGATCAAAGCAGAGCAGAACAGAACAGAGCAGAACAGAGGAGAACAGAACAGAATTTAACCGAACAGAACAGAACAGAACAGAGCAGAACAGAACAGAGTAGAACAGAACAGAATATAACAGAACAGAACAGAACAGAATATAACAGAACAGAACAGAATATAACAGAACAGAACAGAATATAACAGAACAGGAGCAAAACAGAGCAGAACAGAAGCAGAAGCAGAACAGAACAGAACAGGAGCAGAACAGAACAGAACAGAACAGGAGCAGAGCAGAGCAGAACAGAACATAATATAACAGAATATAACAGAACAAAGCAGAACAGACAAAGGAAGTAAGAAGTTCAATCTCCTCTGCTCTGAATTCAACTCCAGTTCTCTTGTCTCCATGATTGATGATTGTTCTGTCAGGAAAAGGTTACACTTGTGACTTATTTCATTGAGTCAAAAATAAAAGCCCTGTTTTCGGGACAAAGCAAGTGTTTCTATTCTGAATGAGCAACAAAACAGTCCTCTCTCCTCTCCTCTTGTCCTTCAAGGATTTCTCTCCTCAGCGGCAGCAATATATAAAAAAATATCTGAGTTGTACTGTTGAATACTGTCAGAGAGCTTCCAGCTGTATATATCTGAGTTGTACTGTTGAATACTGTCAGAGAGCTTCCAGCTATATATATCTGAGTTGTACTGTTGAATACTGTCAGAGAGCTTCCAGCTGTATATATCTGAGTTGTACTGTTGAATACTGTCAGAGAGCTTCCAGCTATATATATCTGAGTTGTACTGTTGAATACTGTCAGAGAGCTTCCAGCTATATATATATATATATATATATATATATATCTGAGTTGTACTGGTGAACACTGTCAGAGAGCTTCCAGCTATATATATCTGAGTTGTACTGTTGAATACTGTCAGAGAGCTTCCAGCTATATATATCTGAGTTGTACTGTTGAATACTGTCAGAGAGCTTCCAGCTATATATATCTGAGTTGTACTGTTGAATACTGTCAGAGAGCTTCCAGCTATATATATCTGAGTTGTACTATTGAATACTGTCAGAGAGCTTCCAGCTATATATCTCTGAGTTGTACTGTTGAATACTGTCGGAGAGCTTCCAGCTATATATATCTGAGTTGTACTGTTGAATGCTGTCAGAGAGCTTCCAGCTATATATATCTGAGTTGTACTGTTGAATACTGTCAGAGAGCTTCCAGCTATATATATCTGAGTTGTACTGTTGAATGCTGTCAGAGAGCTTCCAGCTATATATATCTGAGTTGTACTGTTGAATACTGTCAGAGAGCTTCCAGCTATATATATCTGAGTTGTACTGTTGAATACTGTCGGAGAGCTTCCAGCTATATATATATATATATATCTGAGTTGTACTGTTGAACACTGTCAGAGAGCTTCCTGCTGTATATATCTGAGTTGTACTGTTGAATACTGTCAGAGAGCTTCCAGCTGTATATATCTGAGTTGTACTGTTGAATACTGTCAGAGAGCTTCCAGCTATCTATATCTGAGTTGTACTGTTGAATACTGTCAGAGAGCTTCCAGCTATATATATCTGAGTTTCACTGTTGAATACTGTCAGAGAGCTTCCAGCTATATATATCTGAGTTGTACTGTTGAATACTGTCAGAGAGCTTCCAGCTGTATATATCTGAGTTGTACTGTTGAATACTGTCAGAAAGCTTCCAGCTATATATATCTGAGTTGTACTGTTGAATACTGTCAGAGAGCTTCCAGCTATATATATCTGAGTTGTACTGTTGAATACTGTCAGAGAGCTTCCAGCTATATATATATATATCTGAGTTGTACTGTTGAATACTGTCAGAGAGCTTCCAGCTATATATATCTGAGTTGTACTGTTGAATACTGTCAGAGAGCTTCCAGCTATATATATCTGAGTTGTACTGTTGAATACTGTCAGAAAGCTTCCAGCTATATATATCTGAGTTGTACTGGTGAACACTGTCAGAGAGCTTCCAGCTATATATATCTGAGTTGTACTGTTGAATACTGTCCGAAAGCTTCCAGCTATATATATCTGAGTTGTACTGGTGAACACTGTCAGAGAGCTTCCAGCTATATATATCTGAGTTGTACTGTTGAATACTGTCAGAGAGCTTCCAGCTATATATATCTGAGTTGCACTGTTGAATACTGTCAGAGAGCTTCCAGCTATATATATCTGAGTTGTACTGTTGAATACTGTCAGAGAGCTTCCAGCTATATATATATCTGAGTTGTACTGTTGAACACTGTCAGAGAGCTTCCAGCTATATATATATCTGAGTTGTACTGTTGAATGCTGTCAGAGAGCTTCCAGCTATATATATATATATATATATATATATATATATCTGAGTTGTACTGTTGAATACTGTCAGAGAGCTTCCAGCTATATATATCTGAGTTGTACTGTTGAATACTGTCAGAGAGCTTCCAGCTATATATATCTGAGTTGTACTGTTGAATACTGTCAGAGAGCTTCCAGCTATATATATCTGAGTTGTACTGGTGAACACTGTCAGAGAGCTTCCCGCTGTATATATCTGAGTTGTACTGTTGAATGCTGTCAGAGAGCTTCCTGCTGTATATATCTGAGTTGTACTGTTGAATACTGTCAGAGAGCTTCCAGCTATATATATCTGAGTTGTACTGTTGAATGCTGTCAGAGTGATATATGAGTTGTTTGGATTTCTTATTTTTTCTTTTCCACAAAGGAGACTGTGGATGCTTCCCAAATAGCACCCTATTCCCTGGTCAAAAGTAGTGCACTATATTGAGAATAGGGCGCCATAGGGCTCTGGTATAAAGTAGTGCACTATATATAGGGTATAGGGTGCCATAGGGCTCTGGTCTAAAGTAGTGCACTATATATTTAGGGAATAGGGTGCCATAGGGCTCTGGTCTAAAGTAGTGCACTATACTGGGAATAGGGTGCCATTTGGGACGTGTGCTGTCTTCTCCTCAATAGGAGCACCCTGCATTGTAGACACAGTCAGAACACAGTCAGTGCAAGATGGAGACGGATTTAGAGAGAGAAGTGAGAGACTCAAGTACACCAACTGACACCTACATACACCAACTGACACTAACATACACCAACTGACACTAACATACACCAACTGACACTCACATACACCAACTGACACTCACATACACCAACTGACACTCACATACACCAACTGACACTTACATACACCAACTGACACTCACATACACCAACTGACACCTACATACACCAACTGACACCTACATACACCAACTGACACTCACATACACCAACTGACACCTACATACACCAACTGACACCTACATACACCAATTGACACTCATATACACCAACTGACACTAACATACACCAACTGACACTCATATACACCAACTGACACTAACATACACCAACTGATACTAACAATCACCAACTGATACGAAAACGCACCAAATTACACTCACATACACCAACTGACACTCACATACACCAACTGACACTCACATACACCAGCTGACACTCACATACACCAACTGACACTCACATTCACCAAATTACACTCACATACACCAACTGACACTCACATACACCAACTGACACTCACATACACCAGCTGACACTCACATACACCAACTGACACTCACATTCACCAAATTACACTTACATACACCAACTGACACTAACATACACCAACTGACACTAACATACACCAACTGACACTCACTAGTGCCTGATTGACTGACTCTATTAGTCAAACACAGGTTTCTTTCATATTATCTCTGATCAGCTTCCCAGGAAAGGGCTAAGAATAGCTCATGTTAATACACTATATTTACTAAAGTATGTGGACACCCCTTCAAACTAGTGGATTCGGCTATTCCAGCTACACCCGTTGCTCGGCCATGCCAAGCGTCGAACCCAGATTCGACCGGCAAATCTGGGTTTGGCCAGGATAATGATACCAGCCCCAATGCACAAGGCCAACTGTAAAGTTTAATGTAGGAGGACAAATGGTCTGGGGCTGTTTTTCATGATTCGGACCCCTTAGTTACCGAGAAGGGAAATCTTAACACCACAGCAAAGAATTACATTGTAGATTGTTCTGTGCTTCCAACTTTGTGGCAACAATTTGGGGGAGGCCCTTTCCTGTTTCAGCATGACAGTGCCCTCACGCACAAAGCGAGGTCCATACAGAAATGGTTTGTCGAGATCGTTGTGGAAGAACTTGACTGGCCTGCACAGAGCCCTGACCTCAACCCCATCAACCACCTTTGGGATGAATTGGAACGCCGACTGTGAGACAGGCCTAATCGCCCGACCTCACTAATGCTCTTGTGGCTGAATAGAAGCAAGTCCCTGTAGCAATGTTCCCACATCTAGTGGAAAGCCTTCCCAGAAGAGTGGAGGCTGTTATAGCAGCAATGTTCCCACATCTAGTGGAAAGCCTTCGAAAGCCTTCCCAGGAGAGTGGAGGCTGTTATAACTGCAATGTCCCAACATCTAGTGGAAAGCCTTCCCAGAAGAGTGGAGGTTGTTATATCAGCAATTTTCCAACATCTAGCAGGAAAGCCTTCCCAGAAGAGTGGATGGAGGCTGTTATAGCAGCAATGTTCCAACATCTAGTGGAAAGCCTTCCCAGAAGAGTGGAGGATGTTATAGCAGCAATGTCCCAAAATCTAGCAGGAAAGCCTTCCCAGAAGAGTGGATGGAGGCTGTTATAGCAGCAATGTTCCAACATCTAGTGGAAAGCCTTCCCAGAAGAGTGGATGGAGGCTGTTATAGCAGCAATGTTCCAACATCTAGTGGAAAGCCTTCCCAGGAGAATGGAGGCTGTTATAGCAGCAATGTTCCAACATCTAGTGGAAAGCCTTCCCAGAAGAGTGGGGGCTGTTATAACAGCAATGTCCCAACATCTAGTGGAAAGCCTTCCCAGAAGAGTGGAGGATGTTATAGCAGCAATGTCCCAAAATCTAGCAGGAAAGCCTTCCCAGAAGAGTGGATGGAGGCTGTTATAGCAGCAATGTTCCAACATCTAGTGGAAAGCCTTCCCAGAAGAGTGGATGGAGGCTGTTATAGCAGCAATGTTCCAACATCTAGTGGAAAGCCTTCCCAGGAGAATGGAGGCTGTTATAGCAGCAATGTTCCAACATCTAGTGGAAAGCCTTCCCAGAAGAGTGGAGGCTGTTATAGCAGCAATGGGGCGACCAACTCCATAATAATTAATGTCCATGATTTTGGAATGAGGTGTTTGATGAGCAGGTGACCACATAATGTTTGTCATGTAGTGTACATGTAGCCTTAGAAATACATCAATACCTTGCTAACATCAGATAACATTTATATACAGGCCATCTCTGAAACACACTTAGATTATTCCTTTAATGATAAAGCAATAACACTACCAGGATATAACATCTGCAGAAAATACAGGCATGCCTATGGGGGAGGTGTTCACAGCCAGATTCCTGTAAAAACCTTGAGAGGATCTCATGTCAAATGTGGTCGAAGTGGTTGTGGTTGCAAGTTCACCTGCCTCATCTAAAGCCTCTTCTTCTGTGGTGCTGTAACCGACCAAGTGCTATCAGTCACTATTTGGATAATATGTGTGCAATGCTTGATAGTGTATGTGATGTTAACAGAGATGTCTATTTTCTGGGTGACCTGAACAATGTCCTCTGAAGCAGAAGCTACTAACTGACTGATGCCTGTCATATCACCCAGTTTATCAATCAACCAACTACAGTATATACTAATGGTGATGGATCTGTGGCATCCGCTTGTATTGATCACCTTGAACATATTGATATTCTTGGTCATCTTGGTCATCTTCACTAATGCTGCAGAGCTTTGCTCCAAAAGCAATATCAGTCACCGTTGAAGGTAATGATTGACCATAGCAATATCAGTCACCATTAGATGTAATGAGTGACCATAACAATATCAGTCACCATTGGATGTAATGACCATAGCAATATCAGTTACCATTGGATGTAATGAGTAACCATAACAATATCAGTCACCATTGGATGTAATGAGTGACCATAGCAATATCAGTCACCATTGGATGTAATGAGTGACCATAGCAATATCAGTCACCATTGGATGTAATGAGTGACCATAGCAATATCAGTCACCATTGGATGTAATGAGTGACCATAGCAATATCAGTCACCAGTTGATGTAATGAGTGACCATAGCAATATCAGTCACCAGTTGATGTAATGAGTGACCATAGCAATATCAGTTACCATTGGATGTAATGAGTGACCATAGCAATATCAGTCACCATTGGATCTATTGACAATAACAATATCAGTCACCAGTTGATGTAATGAGTGACCATAGCAATATCAGTCACCATTGGATGTAATGAGAGACCATAGCAATATCAGTCACCATTGGATGTAATGAGTGACTATAGCAACATCAGTCACCATTGGATGTAATGAGTGACCATAGCAATATCAGTCACCAGTTGAGGTACTGAGTGACCATAGCAATATCAGTCACCAGTTGATGTAATGAGTGACCATAGCAATATCAGTCACCATTGGATGTAATGACCATAACAATATCAGTCACCATTGGATGTAATGAGTGACCATAACAATATCAGTCACCATTGGATGTAATGAGTGACCATAGCAATATCAGTCACCATTGGATGTAATGAGAGACCATAGCAATATCAGTCATCATTGGATGTAATGAGTGACCATAACAATATCAGTCACCGTTGGATGTAATGAGTGACCATAACAATATCAGTCACCATTGGATGTAATGAGTGACCATAACAATATCAGTCACCATCGGATGTAATGACCATAGCAATATCAGTCACCGTTGGATGTAATGAGTGACCATAACAATATCAGTCACCATTGGATGTAATGAGTGACCATAACAATATCAGTCACCATCGGATGTAATGACCATAGCAATATCAGTCACCATCGGATGTAATGAGTGACCATAACAATATCAGTCACCATCGGATGTAATGACCATAACAATATCAGTCACCGTTG
>NC_143039.1:11610000-11707500 GCF_057628025.1 Oncorhynchus mykiss
ACCAGAGCACTATGGGTTATATAAGGAATTGGGGGCCATTTGAGATTCAGGTTCTTCCTCTCTCACGCCGTGGCTCTTGCTCTTTCTGCATGTCAACGAAGTCTGCCATGAGACTCATTCTCTCTCTTTCTATCATCGTGGCGCTTCCTCTGCTCGCATGTCAACGAAGTCTGCTAAGACACTGCAGCTTTGTCAAACTAATGAAAATGGCGACCAGTGAAGGTCAGCGGTGTCACACGGTGATGGAGAGGTGAACGTCAGGTGACTACATTAAACAGAGATTCAGGTTGGTGAGAAGAGACAGCCCGGAGGATATTGATTGACTTAGCCCCTGAGAGGGAGAGAGCAAGAGAGAGACAGAGGGAGAGAGATAGAGACAGAGAGAGAGAGAGACAGAGAGAGAGAGACAGAGAGAGAGAGAGACAGAGAGAGAGAGAGACAGAGAGACAGACAGACAGACAGACAGGGAGGGAGAGAGACAGACAGACAGACAGACAGGGAGGGAGGGAGGGAGGGAGGGAGGGAGGGAGGGAGGGAGGGAGGGAGGGAGGGAGGGAGGGAAAGTGAGTGTCATGACAAGAGAAAGTGAGAGAAACCACTGCTCAACAGCAGAACCTGAGACAGAGCTGCATTTCCTGACAAAATGTCAAAAATATAAAACAATTAGAGAGTGTAATTTCCCCAAAATTGAAACCCTTATTCAAGGTTTCAAAGACCTCTCTGATGAGAGTAGGCTACCCGTCCTGTTGGTGGAGGACGCAGAGAGCTGTGTGTTGGCAGCGCACTACATTGCTGCCTGCCATAAAATGAAGGACAATGTGTGACAGACCAATCAACATGATTGACATCAACATGACCAATCAACATCAACATGTCCTCTACTGTTTTCTTATTGTTATTGTTCAATGTATGGTTATTTTGACCCTTGGTTGTTGTTGTTACTGTTGTCCCGTTGACAATGTTCTTATTATTTTCATATTGTCAATATCCAAAGTAAGCTTTGTCAATATGTACATTGTTATATGTACATAGTGGAGGTAGAGAGAGAAGAGAGGGGTGGTAGTAGGTAGTAGTGGAGGTAGAGAGAGTAGAGAGGGGTTGTAGTAGGTTGTAGTGGAGGTAGAGAGAGAAAAGAGGGGTGGTAGTAGGTAGTAGTGGAGGTAGAGAGAGAAGAGAGGGGTGGTAGTAGTGGAGGTAGAGAGAGAAGAGAGGGGTTGTAGTAGTGGAGGTAGAGAGAGAAAAGAGGGGTGGTAGTAGGTAGTAGTGGAGGTAGAGAGAGAAGAGAGGGGTTGTAGTAGTGGAGGTGGAGAGAGAAGAGAGGGGTTGTAGTAGTGGAGGTAGAGAGAGAAAAGAGGGGTGGTAGTAGGTAGTAGTGGAGGTAGAGAGAGAAGAGAGGGGTGGTAGTAGGTAGTAGTGGAGGTAGAGAGAGAAGAGAGGGGTGGTAGTAGGTAGTAGTGGAGGTAGAGAGAGAAGAGAGGGGTGGTAGTAGGTAGTAGTGGAGGTAGAGAGAGAAGAGAGGGGTGGTAGTAGTGGACTATGACCTCAGATTATGTGTGATCCCAAATAGCACTACTTTTGACCAGGGACTCATCAGACCAAAGGCCAGAAGGATGGATTTTACGGGCCATTTGGAATGCGTACTAGAATACTAGCAGGTGTCCAGTTGCAGTGTGTAAACGCCCTGTACTGCGGTGAATGGAGAGATACAGTGATGGAGGGATAGAGGGATAGAGGGATAGAGGGATAGAGGGATAGAGGGATGGAGGGATAGAGGGATAGAGGGATGGAGGGATGGAGGGATGGAGGGATAGAGGGATGGAGGGATGGAGGGATGGAGGGATAGAGGGATGGAGGGATGGAGGGATAGAGAGATGGAGGGATATAGGGATAGAGAGATGGAGGGATAGAGGGATGGAGGGATGGAGGAATGGAGGGATAGAGGGATGGAGGGATAGAGGGATGGAGGGATAGAGGGAAGGAGGGATAGAGGGATAGAGAGATGGAGGGATAGAGGGATAGAGGGATGGAGGGATGGAGGGATAGAGGGATAGAGGGATGGAGGGATGGAGGGATAGAGGGATGGAGGGATGGAGGGATGGAGGGATAGAGGGATAGAGGGATTGATAGAGGGATGGAGGGATGGAGGGATAGAGGGATGGAAGGATAGAGGGATTGATAGAGGGATGGAGGGATGGAGGGATGGAGGGATGGAAGGATAGAGGGATTGATAGAGGGATGGAGGGATGGCTAAAGTAATGGAAGAGTGACCTTTGAGTGAAGAAAGAAACGATCTGGTTGGAGGAGGAGGCGATGGGCTGTGCTTGGTGTCTGACCGTGATGAATGGTGACCCATCCCAATCTGAGGAAACGGAGGGGGCACGACATCGACGTCCACTGTCTCCCCGAACTCGGCTCCTATATCACTTAACGGCAGACGCAGCGCAGCCCAAAGCACGAGGGGGGGGTGGGGGTGGGGGGGGGGGGGGGGGGGGGGGGCGTGAAGGTGCTTGTCTGTTCCCTCTTTCCCAAGGGGGTTTGGAGACAAGCCATTTGTCAAAGTTTGTCATCGGCTCGGAGGTTACCTTTCCTCTCTGATAGAACATGATGGTAGGGTGTAGAGAGGGATGAGGTCGGAGGGGGAGGGGAGGTTCATTTTCTGTCTGTATATAAAAACATCCATCACCCATCAGACATTACATGTCACCAAACCAGGCAAATCTAATGATGTGATCTTGAAGAGGAGGGAGGAGGAAGGTGATGAAGAGATGGAGGAGAGGAGGGAACATCAGATGTGACAAGATGAGAGTGAAGTTTAGCCAACTGACACTACAGGTGTTAAGGTGTGTGTTGCTAGAGGCAACATACCATGGTAACGCTGGAATGCTGAAAGAATCAATTCAAATAGAATTTTAACTGCCCTAACTGCCGTTCTGGGAAGATATACACTACAGTGTGTGGAGGTGTTAGACTGAACGCTAAAACTACATTCTTATATTATACATTCCTATATATATATATATAATTCTTATATTCTATATTATATTCTACATTCCTATATATATATATAATTCTTATATTCTATATTATATTATACATTCTTATGTTATACATTCCTATATATATATATATAATTCTTATATTCTATATTATATTCTACATTCCTATATATATATATAATTCTTATATTCTATATTATATTCTACATTCCTATATATATATATAATTCTTATATTCTATATTATATTCTACATTCCTATATATATATAATTCTTATATTCTATATTATATTCTACATTCCTATATATATATAATTCTTATATTCTATATTATATTCTACATTCCTATATATATATATATATATAATTCTTATATTCTATATTATATTCTACATTCCTATATATATATATAATTATTATATTCTATATTATATTCTACATTCCTATATATATATATAATTCTTATATTCTATATTATATTATACATTCCTATATATATATATATATATAATTCTTATATTCTATATTATATTCTACATTCCTATATATATATATAATTATTATATTCTATATTATATTCTACATTCCTATATATATATATAATTCTTATATTCTATATTATATTATACATTCCTATATATATATATAATTCTTATATTCTATATTATATTCTACATTCCTATATATATATATAATTCTTATATTCTATATTATATTATACATTCCTATATATATATATAATTCTTATATTCTATATTATATTCTACATTCCTATATATATATATATAATTCTTATATATATACATTCTTATATTCTACATTCCTATATATATATATAATTCTTATATATATACATTCTTATATTCTACATTCCTATATATATATATATAATTCTTATATATATACATTCTTATATTCTACATTCCTATATATATATATATAATTCTTATATATATACATTCTTATATTCTTATATTCTATATAATATTCTATATTCTTATATATATTCTTCATTCTTATACATTCTTATACATTCTTATATATACATATATGTATATAATTCTTATATATATTCTTATATTCTCATATTCTATATAATATTCTATATTCTTATATATATTCTACATTCTTATACATTCTTATATATTCTTATTCATTGTTATATACATACAGTTCATTCAGAAAGTATTCAGACCCCTTGACTTAATAATCTAGGTTTTGTTACGTTACAGCCTTATTCTAAAATTGATTAATTAATTTCCCCCCTCATCAATCTACACACAATACCACATAATTATAAAGCAAAAACAGATTGTTTAGTATTTTTTTGCAAATGCATAATTTCTTTAAAACTGAAAAATGACATTAACATAAATATTCAGACCCTTTTCTCAGTACTTTGGCAGCGATTACAGCCTTGAGTCTTATTGGGTATGACGCTACAAACTTGGCACACTTGTATTTGGTGAGTTTCTCCCATTCTTCTCTGCAGATCCTCTCAAGCTCTGTCAGGTTGGATGGGGAGCGTCTCTGCAAAGCTATTTTCAGGTCTCTCCAGAGGTGTTCGATCGGGTTCAAGTCCAGGCTCTTGCTGGGGCGAAGTCACTCCTGCGTTGTCTTGGCTGTGTGCTTGGAGTCTCCCAGTCCCCCACAGCATGACGCTGCCACAACCATGCTTCACCGTAGCGATGGTGCCAGGTTTCCTCCATCATGACTAGTCTCCCAGTCCCCCACAGCATGATGCTGCCACCACCATGCTTCACCGTAGGGATGGTGCCAGGTTTCCTCCATCATGACTAGTCTCCCAGTCCCCCACAGCATGACGCTGCCACCACCATGCTTCACTGTAGGGTTGGTGCCAGGTTTCCTCCATCATGACTAGTCTCCCAGTCCCCCACAGCATAATGCTGCCACCTCCATGCTTCACCATAGGGATGGTGCCAGGTTTCCTCCATCATGACTAGTCTCCCAGTCCCCCACAGCATGACGTTGCCACCACCATGCTTCACCGTAGGGATGGTGCCAGGTTTCCTCCATCCTGACTAGCCTCCCAGTCCCCCACAGCATGACGCTGCCACCACCATGCTTCACCGTAGGGATGGTGCCAGGTTTCCTCCATCATGACTTGTCTCCTAGTCTCCCACAGCATGATGCTGCCACCACCATGCTTCACCGTAGGGATGGTGCCAGGTTTCCTCCATCATGACTAGTCTCCCAGTCCCCCACAGCATGACACTGCCACCACCATGCTTCACTGTAGGGATGGTGCCAGGTTTCCTCCATCATGACTAGTCTCCCAGTCCCCCACAGCATGACGCTGCCACCACCATGCTTCACTGTAGGGATGGTGCCAGGCTTCCTCCATCATGACTAGTCTCCCAGTCCCCCACAGCATGATGCTGCCACCACCATGCTTCACTGTAGGGACGTTCCAGACGTGGCGCTTGGCATTCAGGCCAAAGAGTTCAATTTTGGTTTCATCAGACCAGATATTCTTGTTTCTCATGGTCTGAGTCCTTTAGGTGCCTTTTGGCAAACTCCAAGCAGGCTGTCATGTACCTTTTACTGAGGAGTCGCTTCCGTCTGGCCACTCTACCATAAAGGCCTGATTGGTGGAGTGTTACAGAGATGGTTGTTCTTCTGGAATGTTCTCCCATCTCCACAGAGGAACTCTGGAGCTCTGTTAGAGTAACCATCGGGTTCTTCGTCACCTGCATGAAAGTGCTAGCTTACTGTCCTCATTCAATGCTATTTTGACTATGCTAGTACTTCCTGGTTTGGGGTCTTATCTAAACTTATGAAGGGGAAGCTCCAGATAGCCCAGAATAAGCTGATCAGGGTAGTATTGAAGGTGAGTCCAGTACTCACATAGGCAGGAGCTGCTTTCAGGAACTAAACCGGCTGCCTGTTGAGGCTAGGGTGTCCCAGATTAGACTAGGTCTGGTTTACAGGAGTATTTATGGTCCTGCCCCTAGATATCTAAGTGATTACTTTCCTCGTGTTAGGGATGCACACAATCACAGCACCAGATCAGGTGTTGCTGATGTGTGCTTATACAGGTTCAGGAGTAATGCTGTGAAAGGTACGGTCTTGTATACTGGAGCCTCAGAATGGAATGAGATGCCTCTGCCTATAAATACAACGTCCTCTCTGGACAGCTTTAAACATAAAGTTAAAATATGTTTGATGTCTTCTGTGCCCATATGAATAACCCCAATGATGTAACTAGAATGATAACATAGATGTTCTTCTTCTCTGTTTTTGATGAGAGATAGATGTTCTTCTTCTCTGTTTTTGTTTTATTATTTCACTGCCATACTGTGTTCGATCTTGTCTCAAGAGGACCACAATGGAAATAAGTCCCAGACTTTATTGTGTGTTGTCCTCGATGATTTTATTCATGTGCATGCATGGCTTTTTCAAGTTTTATGTGTGCTTTTTGTTTTTAAATGGTCGAATTAATAAACTAAACTAAACTAAAATCCTTGACCAAGGCCCTTCTCCCCCGGTTGCTCAGTTTGGTCATGCGGCTAGCTCTAAAAAGAGTCTTGGTTGCACCAAACTTCTTCCATTTAAGAAAGATGGAGGCCACTGTGTTCTTGGGGACCTTCAACACTGCAGAAATGTTTTGCTACCCTTCCCCAGATCTGTGCCTCCTGTCTCGGGGCTCTACGGACAATTCCTTCGACCTCATAGCTTGGTTTTTGCTCTGACATGCACTGTCAGCTGTGGGACCTTATATAGACAGGTGTGTATCTTTCCAAATCATGTCCATACATTAGAATTTACCACAGGTGGACTCCAATCAAGTTGTAGAAACATCTCAAGGATGATCAATGGAAACAGGATGCATCTGAGCTCAACTTCGAGTCTCATAGAAAAGGGTATGAATATTTATGTAAACAAGCTATTTCTGTTTTTAACTTGTAATAAATGTACAACATTTTAGAAAAAACTGTTTTTGCTTTTTTCGATTATGGGGTATTGTGATGTCATTATGGGGTATTGTGATGTCATTATGGGGTATTGTGATGTCATTATGGGGTATTGTGATGTCATTATGGGGTATTGTGATGTCATTATGGGGTATTGTGATGTCATTATGGGGTATTGTGATGTCATTATGGGGTATTGTGTGTAGATGGATGAGGATGTTTATTTATTTAATCCATTTTAGAACAAGGCTGTCATATACATATTTTGGGGGGGAAAGTTAAGGGGTCTGAATACACTGTAATTGCTGCATTTTACAAAAAGGTTGTTAAAATTTGGTTAGTTTCATAATTTATGAGTGTGGTATTCAGACATGTTGCCTTTGAAATAAAAATATGTTTTTTAAAAGTTAAATAAGTGCTAGTGGCCACTGTCATGAGCCGCTGTTCAACATGACCTATCCCTCAGCAGCTTGGTGACGCTCTCTGACGCTGGTCCATTGACTTTTGGAGTTGTTTTTACTGAGAGACAGATTTAAGAGTTCCAAATGACACCCTATCGTCTTTATAGTGAACTATCCCATAGGCTTCTGGTTAAAAGTAGTGCACTATGTAGGGTATAGGGTGCCATTTGTGAGGTAATCAGAGATGTCCCCTGGAAGGTGCTGAGCGGCGAAGAGAAGAGAAAACTGTCGAAACAGATTTTGTGGATAGGATTGAGCCGGGGTCTATGGATGGGTGACATGACTCTAAGGGTCGCTAAGCAATACTGACATCCCGTCGCGTTACCGTGTCAACAATGACACTTCTACAAGGCCATTACATCTAACTGGATTGGCTTCCAAAATAGTGTACCCTATTTCCCTATGTAGTGCACTACTTTTGACCAGGGCTCCAAGGGAACCCATTGGGCTCTGGTCAAAAGTTGTGCACTAACTAGGGAATAGTGGGCCAGGGCTCCAAGGG
Source organism: Oncorhynchus mykiss (assembly GCF_057628025.1). NCBI lineage: Eukaryota > Metazoa > Chordata > Actinopteri > Salmoniformes > Salmonidae > Oncorhynchus > Oncorhynchus mykiss. The sequence continues at coordinate 11,617,895 of NC_143039.1, forward strand.
AACCCATTGGGCTCTGGTCAAAAGTAGTGCACTAACTAGGGAATAGTGGGCCAGGGCTCATAGGGAACCCATAGGGCTCTGGTCAATAGTAGTGCACAGTAGTGCACTAACCTCTGTCTCAGTATGTGTAGCCCATGTATCTGATGCCGTCTGGAACAAAAGAGTAGGACGTTGCCATCGTAGCATTAGCCAATCAGTGTTGAGCTGAGCTCCACTTTGGGTTGTTCTGGTGCATCAGTAGCTAGCTAGTCACAGCTAGCCATGGATGGAGATGTGGATTTGAACTTGTGGTTTTGACTAAACTCTCGGGAACAGGCCAATCATTACGACGTTGATGCTGATCTAACCATGAATGTAAATGTTGTGCCTCTGGTCTGAGACGATGGAAGTTCAATATGTAACCAAGGTGTAGCTTAGTAGGCTCACGTTAGCCAGCTAGCTAACATAGCTAACATAGATAATGTAGCTAACATAGATAATGTAGCTAACATAGCTAACAAAGCGAACAAAGCTAACATAGCTAATGTAGCTAACGTAGCTAACATAGCTAACAAAGCGAACATAGCTAACATAGCTAACATAGTTAACATAGCTAGCACTGTTGCCCATGCAAGGAACTTAGACTACCAAGCTAAAATGCTTGCTAGCCTTTGACAGCAAAAACTTAAAGCGTACAGTATGAGAGTCATAGACCGTTTTGCCAACATGAAAGAGTGGAGTTCAACTAGTCTACAAGTAGGATGAGTCAACTTTTTTTAACGCACGAACGCACACACAGACACTTTTATGTGTTTTGGTCAATCTCTGTGCTTCGAATACTCGAATTACATCATCATCACTGGTGTGTTGACAGAGGGATTTAATTAACAATACTGGTGTGTTGTCAGTGTTTAATTAATAATACTGGTGTGTTGTCAGAGGGGTTTAATTAACAATACTGGTGTGTTGTCAGTGGGGTTTAATTAACTATACTGGTGTGTTGTCAGTGTTTAATTAACAATACTGGTGTGTTGTCAGTGGGGTTTAATTAACAATACTGGTGTGTTGTCAGAGGTATATAATTAACAATACTGGTGTGTTGTCAGAGGGGTTTAATTAACAATACTGGTGTGTTGTCAGAGGGGTTTAATTAACAATACTGGTGTGTTGTCAGAGGGGTTTAATTAACAATACTGGTGTGTTGTCAGTGGGGTTTAATTAACAATACTGGTGTGTTGTCAGTGTTTAATTAACAATACTGGTGTGTTGTCAGTGTTTATTTAACAATACTGGTGTGTTGTCAGAGGGGTTTAATTAACAATACTGGTGTGTTGTCAGAAGGTGTTTAATTAACAATACTGGTGTGTTGTCAGTGTTTAATTAACAATACTGCTGTGTTGTCAGAGGTGTTTAATTAACAATACTGGTGTGTTGTCAGAAGGTGTTTAATTAACAATACTGGTGTGTTGTCAGTGTTTAATTAACAATACTGGTGTGTTGTCAGTGTTTAATTAACAATACTGGTGTGTTGTCAGTGTTTAATTAACAATACTGGTGTGTTGTCAGAAGGTGTTTAATTAACAATACTGGTGTGTTGTCAGTGTTTAATTAACAATACTGGTGTGTTGTCAGGGTTTAATTAACAATACTGGTGTGTTGTCAGGGTTTAATTAACAATACTGGTGTGTTGTCAGGGTTTAATTAACAATACTGGTGTGTTGTCAGAGGGGTTTAATTAACAATACTGGTGTGTTGTCAGAGGGGTTTAATTAATAATACTGGTGTGTTGTCAGAGGGGTTTAATTAACAATACTGGTGTGTTGTCAGAGGGGTTTAATTAACAATACTGGTGTGTTGTCAGAGGGGTTTAATTAATAATACTGGTGTGTTGTCAGAGGGGTTTAATTAACAATACTGCTGTGTTGTCAGAGGGGTTTAATTAATAATACTGGTGTTTTGTCATTGGGGTTTAATTAACAATACTGGTGTGTTGTCAGAGGGGTTTAATTAACAATACTGGTGTGTTGTCAGAGGGGTTTAATTAACAATACTGCTGTGTTGTCAGAGGGGTTTAATTAACAATACTGCTGTGTTGTCAGTGGGGTTTAATTAATAATACTGGTGTGTTGTCATTGGGGTTTAATTAACAATACTGGTGTGTTGTCAGAGGGGTTTAATTAACAATACTGGTGTGTTGTCAGAGGGGTTTAATTAACAATACTGGTGTGTTGTCAGAGGGGTTTAATTAACAATACTGGTGTGTTGTCATTGGGGTTTAATTAATAATACTGGTGTGTTGTCAGGGTTTAATGAACTATACTGGTGTGTTGTCAGAGGGGTTTAATTAACAATACTGGTGTGTTGTCAGAGGGGTTTAATTAACAATACTGGTGTGTTGTCATTGGGGTTTAATTAACAATACTGGTGTGTTGTCAGAGTTTAATTAACAATACTGGTGTGTTGTCAGAGGGGTTTAATTAACAATACTGGTGTGTTGTCAGAGGGGTTTAATTAACAATACTGGTGTGTTGTCAGAGGGGTTTAATTAACAATACTGGTGTGTTGTCAGAGGTGTTTAATTAACAATACTGGTGTGTTGTCAGAGGGGTTTAATTAACAATACTGGTGTGTTGTCAGAGGGGTTTAATTAACAATACTGGTGTGTTGTCAGTGGGGTTTAATTAACAATACTGGTGTGTTGTCAGAGGTGTTTAATTAACAATACTGGTGTGTTGTCAGAGGGGTTTAATTAACAATACTGGTGTGTTGTCAGAGGTGTTTAATTAACAATACTGGTGTGTTGTCAGAGGGGTTTAATTAACAATACTGGTGTGTTGTCAGAGGGGTTTAATTAACAATACTGGTGTGTTGTCAGAGGTCTTTTAAAAGCAATACTGTTGTGCTGTCAGTGGTCTTTTATTCACTATCCAATAACATTTAACATCTTGGGCTCTGGCCTTGGTCTTGGTTTATCCCTGTTGTTGTTTTAATCCATCTTCCTGACACACGGACTCGTTCTGCATTTGTTTCACTGTTGGTCCGTAATGAGGTGAAATCTCAGCTAAATAAAGACACATGTTCTCCCATTCCAAATGGGATCCTATCCCCTACGTACCTCACTACTAACCCTAATCGACCCTGGTCAAAAGTAGTGCACTACATAGGGAATAGGGTGCCCCCCCCCCCCCCCGTATGATATTATGTTAATATAGAACATGAAGATATCTTCTCTTTTGCCTCCCTAGTCACAACAACACAAGCAGGGCTGAGTCCCAAATGTCATGCTATTTCCTATAGGGCACAGAGGACTCTGATCAAAACTAGTGCACTCTATAGGGAATAGGTCTCCATTTGGGATGCAGGGCAAGTACCACTGTCCTACTAATATTAATCTTCATTGGATGCTTCCTCAAGCATTTTCTCAGGACCGATTACTCACAACCTTCCTGATCGCACTGGCCAGAGTGTTACAGAGAGCACAGAGCTCAATGCTCAAATTAGAATTGAATGTAAGCATTGCCACAATTAAGATACTAATGTTTAAAAATGTCTTGTAAACTGTACAGAACTCTACATACATTGTAATGGTTTATTTACATAATATTTTAACAGATGTTCCCTTTATAAAGTGACTAAATAAAGATGACTGTAGAAGGACAGTTTATTACAAAATATTCTGACAGCTTCATTCACACGGTAACACAAAGTAAAGACTTGGTTTAAATAAACAACTACAAACATTTTCAAGCTGAGTACAAAACAACAGGAAAAATACACATTACTTTTCTATATTTGCCCGCTCTGTTCCAGTACAGCACCTCTTCAGGTTTGATCTGTGTTATCTGAAGTAAAATAATAAAGTCAAGATGACCTTGGATTAGTTGGGTTGACTGGCTGGCGTGGAATCAGCCAACTCGGAAGTCTAAAATTACCGCTGAGAGGTCGCGGAGGGCCCCAGCCCCGGGAATAGAGGCTGCAACACAGACGGCATACTCTTCACTATGCTAGGGAGGTGGAGGAGAGGAGAGGAGAGGAGAGGAGAGGAGAGGAGAGGAGAGGAGAGGAGAGGAGAGGAGAGGAGAGGAGAGGAGAGGAGAGGAGAAACAGACCAAATGGGAGAGCAGGGGTTCTGTATCCCAAATATCACCCTGTTACAATGCACAATGTCCTACTATTGACTGGAGACATACAGAGTCAGCCTGGAACGTAGTCAGCCTGGACCCTAGTCAGCCTGGACCCTAGTCAGCCTGGACCGTAGTCAGCCTGGACCCTAGTCAGCCTGGACCCTAGTCAGCCTGGACCCTAGTCAGCCTGGACCCTAGTCAGCCTGGACCGTAGTCAGCCTGGACCCTAGTCAGCCTGGACCCTAGTCAGCCTGGACCCTAGTCAGCCTGGACCCTAGTCAGCCTGGACCGTAGTCAGCCTGGACCCTAGTCAGCCCGGACCCTAGTCAGCCTGGACCGTAGTCAGCCTGGACCCTAGTCAGCCTGGACCCTAGTCAGCCTGGACCCTAGTCAGCCTGGACCCTAGTCAGCCTGGACCGTAGTCAGTCTGGACCCTAGTCAGCCTGGACCCTAGTCAGCCTGGACCCTAGTCAGCCTGGACCCTAGTCAGCCTGGACCCTAGTCAGCCTAGACCCTAGTCAGCCTGGACCCTAGTCAACCTGGACCCTAGTCAACCTGGACCCTAGTCAGCCTGGACCCTAGTCAACCTGGACCCTAGTCAGCCTGGACCCTAGTCAGCCTGGACCGTAGTCAGCCTGGACCCTAGTCAACATCAGGGAACTCCAGAGTCAGCCTGGACCCTAGTCAACATCAGGGAACTGCAGAGTCAGTCAACCTGGACCCTAGTCAACATAAGTGCAAAAAAAAACATCATTCTGCACTAACTAATTTTTATTCAGACATTTGGAACAACACCATTTTTTTTATTTAAAAAAAAAAATCTTTATTTAACCAGGTAGGTTAGTTGAGAACAGGTTTTCATTTACAACTGCGACCTGGCCAAGATAAAGCATAGATGTTCGACACAAACAACAACAGAGTTTCACATGGAAAAAACAAACATACAGAAAAAAATATAAATATACAGCATGTGCAAATGAGGTAGGACAAGGGAGGTAAAGGCAATAAATAGGTCATGGTGTTGAAGTAATTACAATACAGCAATTAAACACTGGAATGGTAGATGTGCAGAAGATGAATGTGTAAGTAGAGATACTGGGGTGCAAAGGAGCCAGATAAATAAATAAATACAGCATGGGGATGAGGTAGTTGGATGGGCTATTTACAGATGGGCTATGTACATTGATCTGTGAGCTGCTCTGATAGCTGGTGCTTTATTAAAGCTAGTGAGGGAGATATGAGTTTCCAGCTTCAGTGATTTTTGCAGTTCGTTCCAGGTATTGGCAGCAGAGAACTGGAAGGAAAGGCAGCCAAAGGACGTGTTGGCTTTGGGGGGGACATACCTGCTGAGATATACCTGCTGGAGCGTGTGCTAAGGGTGGGTGCTGCTATGGTGACCAGTGAGCTGAGATAAGGTGGGGCTTTACTTAGAAAATACTTGTAGATGACCTGGAGCCAGTGGGTTTTGGCGAAGAGTATGAAGTGAGGTCCAGCCAACGAGACCGTACAGGTCTCAGTGGTGGGTAGTATATGGTGCTTTGGTGACAAAACGGATGGCACTGTGATAGACTGCATCCAATTTGTTGAGTAGAGTGTTGGAGGCTATTTTGTAAATGACATCGGCGAAGTCGATGATCGGTAGGATGGTCAGTTTTACGAGGGTTTGTTTGGCAGCATGAGTGAAGGATGCTTTGTTGTGATATTGGAAGCCGATTCTAGATTTAATTTTGGATTGGAGATGCTTAATGTGAGTCTGGAAGGAGAGTTTACAGTCTAACCAGACACCTAGGTATTTGTAGTTGTCCACATATTCTAAGTCAGAACCATCTAGAGTAGTGATGCTGGATGGGCGGGCAGGTGCAGGCAGCGAACGGTTGAAGAGCATGCATTTAGTTTCACTTGCATTTAAGAGCAGTTGGAGGCCATGGAAGGAAAGTTGTATGGCATTGGAGGTTAGTGATCACAGTGTCCAAAGAAGGGCCAGAAGTATACAGAATGGTGTCATCTGCATAGAGGTGGATCAGAGAATCACCAGCAGCAAGAGCTATATCATTGATGTATACAGAGTAAAGAGTCGGCCCGAGAATTGAACCCTGTGGCACCCCCATAGAGACTGCCAGAGGTCCAGACAACAGGCACTCCGATTTGACACACTGAACTCTATCAGAGAAGTAATTGGTGAACCAGGCGAGGAGGCAATCATTTGAGAAACCAAGGCTGTTGAGTCTGCCAATAAGAATGTGGTTATTGACAGAGTCAAAAGCCTTGGCCAGGTCAATGAATACGGCTGCACAGTAATGTTTCTTATCGATGGTGGTTAAGATATCGTTTAGGATCTTGAGCGTGGCTGAGGTGCACCCATGACCAGCTCTGAAACCTGATTGCATAGCGGAGAAGGTATGGTGGGATTCAAAATGGCCGGTAATCTGTTTGTTAACTTGGCTTTTGAAGAATTTAGAAATGTAGGGCAGGATGGATATAGGTCTATAACAGTTTGGGTCTAGAGTGTCTCCCCCTTTGAAGAGGGGATGACCAATGCAGCTTTCCAATCTCTGGGGATCTCAGACAATAAGAAAGAGAGGTTGAACAGGCTAGTAATAGGGGTTGCAACCATTTCGGCAGATCATTTTAGAAAGAGAGGGTCCAGATTGTCTAGCCCGGCTGATTTGTAGAGGTCCAGATTTTGCAGCTCTTTCAAAACATCTGCTATCTGGATTTGGGAGAAGGAGAAATGGGGAAGGCTTGGGCGAGTTGCTGTGGGGGGTGCAGGGCTGTTGACAGGGGTAGGGGTAGCCAGGTGGAAAGCATGGCCAGCCTTATAAATATGCTTATTGAAATTCTCAATTATAGTGGATTTATCGGTGATGACAGTGTTTCCTAGCCTCAGAGCAGTGGGCAGCTGGGAGGAGGTGTTCTTATTCTCCATGGACTTTACAGTGTCCCTGAACTTTTTTGGAGTTTGTGCTACAGCATACCAATTTCTGTTTGAAAAAGCTTGCCTCTGCTTTCCTAACTGCCATATATTGGTTCCTAACTTCCCTGAAAAGTTGCATTTCACGGGGGCTATTCGATGCTAATGCAGAACGCCACAAGTTGTTTTTGTGCTGGTCAAGGGCAGTCAGGTCTGGAGAGAACCAAGGGCTATATCTGTTCCTGGTGCTCATTTTTTTTGAAAGGGGCATGATTATTTAAGATGGTGAGGAAGGCACTTTTAAAGAATAACCAGGCATCCTCTACTGACGGGATGAGGTCAATATCCTTCCAGGATTCCCGGGCCAGGTCGATTAGGAAGGCCTGCTCGCTGAAGTGTTTTAGGGAGCGTTTGACAGTGATGAGGGGTGGTCGTTTGACCGCAGATCCATTACGGGTGCAGGCAATGAGGCAGTGATCGCTGAGAACTTGGATGAAAACAGCAGAGGTAAATTTGGAAGGCAAGTTGGTTAGGATGACATCTATGAGGGTGCCCGTGTTTACGGCTTTTTTTGGGTGGCCGCCCCCCGGAAAGATGTTCCTACACAGTTAGACTGTTATAGTTACTCTTTCTACACAGTTGAAATTTAAAACAGGGAAGGACAAAGTCAACGTTTCAGGGCTCATCTGTAAAAGAGACCTTGGTCTCGCTATGACTCCCTGAGAACATAAAGGTTCGATAAAACATAATAAAACAAGATTACAGTTGAATGATACGACCTCTGGGTTTTAGACACGTTGAGGGGTTGACGATGATGGATAGATGACAAGTAGTTCGTTATTGCTGTGGTTGAAAAACAAGATGAGTCAACTTAAAGTCGTACAATGTTCTCCTTCCACAGCTGGAAAATAACTAAAGCCCTCCAGCTACACCTTTGATACTTTTTTTTGTCTTTGTCACCTTCCAGCAAATGGCTTCAAAATGCTTTTCAGAGTACACTAGATGGGTTATTAACCAATCAGAGGGCTTGTCTCTTGGGGGGGTGGGGGGTTAATAACCAATCAGAGGGCTTGTCTATGAGGGGGGTTAATAACCAATCAGAGGGCTTGTCTCTGGGGGGGGGGGGGGGGGGGTTAATAACCAATCAGAGGACTTGTCTCTGAGGGGGGGTTATTAACCAATCAGAGGGCTGGTCTATGAGGGGGGTTAATAACCAATCAGAGGGCTTGTCTATGAGGGGGGGTTAATAACCAATCAGACGGCTGGTCTATGAGGGAGGTTAATAAGCAATCAGAGGGCTTGTCTACGAGGGGGGTTATTAAACAATCAGAGGGCTTGTCTATGAGGGGGGTTAATAACCAATCAGAGTGCTTGTCTTTGAGGGGGGTTAATAACCAATCAGAGTGCTTGTCTTTGAGGGGGGTTAATAACCAATCAGAGGGCATGTCTTTGAGGGGGGGTTATTAACCAATCAGAGGGCTTGTCTATTAGGGCAGTGTCTGTCCCACTAACAGCTCTACAGATGGACATAATACCAACAAATTATATGTTGATAAGAAACTGCTTGCTAAGGTTAGGATAAGGATTAGGATAAGGGTTAGCATGAGGGTTAGGATAAGGGTTAGAATAAGGGTTAGAATAAGGGTTAGGATAAGGGTTAGGATAAGGGTTAGAATAAGGGTTAGAATAAGGGTTAGGATAAGGGTTAGAATAAGGGTTAGAATAAGGTTTAGGATAAGGATTAGGATAAGGATTAGGATAAGGGTTAGCATGAGGGTTAGGATAAGGATTAGGATAAGGGTTAGCATGAGGGTTAGGATAAGGGTTAGAATAAGGGTTAGAATAAGGGTTAGGATAAGGGTTAGGATAAGGGTTAGAATAAGGGTTAGAATAAGGGTTAGGATAAGGGTTAGGATAAGGGTTAGAATAAGGGTTAGGATAAGGGTTAGGATAAGGGTTAGAATAAGGGTTAGAATAAGGGTTAGGATAAGGATTAGGATAAGGATTAGGATAAGGGTTAGAATAAGGGTTAGAATAAGGGTTAGGATAAGGGTTAGAATAAGGGTTAGAATAAGGGTTAGAATAAGGGTTAGCATGAGGGTTAGAATAAGGGTTAGGATAAGGGTTAGAATAAGGGTTAGAATAAGGGTTAGGATAAGGATTAGGATAAGGATTAGGATAAGGGTTAGCATGAGGGTTAGGATAAGGGTTAGAATAAGGGTCAGAATAAGGGTTAGAATAAGGGTTAGGATAAGGGTTAGAATAAGGTTTAGGATAAGGATTAGGATAAGGGTTAGCATGAGGGTTAGGATAAGGGTTAGAATAAGGGTTAGGATAAGGGTTAGCATAAGGGTTAGAATAAGGGTTAGAATAAGGGTTAGGACAAGGGTTAGGATAAGGGTTAGAATAAGGGTTTGGATAAGGGTTAAAATAAGGGTTTGGATAAGGATTAGGATAAGGGTTAGCATAAGGGTTAGAATAAGGGTTAGAATAAGGGTTAGGATAAGGGTTAGAATAAGGGTTAGAATAAGGGTTTGGATAAGGATTAGAATAAGGGTTAGCATAAGGGTTAGAATAAGGGTTAGAATAAGGGTTAGGATAAGGGTTAGAATAAGGGTTAGAATAAGGGTTAGGATACGGGTTATAATAAGGGTTAGGATAAGGGTTAGGATAAGGGTTTGATGAGGGTTAGAATAAGGGTTAGGATAAGGGTTATGATAAGGGTTAGCATGAGGGTTAGGATAAGGGTTAGAATAAGGGTTAGAATAAGGGTTAGGATAAGGGTTAGCATGAGGGTTAGGATAAGGGTTAGAATAAGGGTTAGAATAAGGGTTAGGATAAGGGTTAGGATAAGGGTTAGCATAAGGGTTAGAATAAGGGTTAGAATAAGGGTTAGGACAAGGGTTAGGATAAGGGTTAGAATAAGGGTTTGGATAAGGGTTAAAATAAGGGTTTGGATAAGGATTAGGATAAGGGTTAGCATAAGGGTTAGAATAAGGGTTAGAATAAGGGTTAGGATAAGGGTTAGAATAAGGGTTAGAATAAGGGTTTGGATAAGGATTAGAATAAGGGTTAGCATAAGGGTTAGAATAAGGGTTAGAATAAGGGTTAGGATAAGGGTTAGAATAAGGGTTAGAATAAGGGTTAGGATACGGGTTATAATAAGGGTTAGGATAAGGGTTAGGATAAGGGTTTGATGAGGGTTAGAATAAGGGTTAGGATAAGGGTTATGATAAGGGTTTGGATAAGGGTTAGGGTTAGTAAATAGTTGAAATGTTACTGATGGTCAGTAGATAGTCAATCTGTAGATACTCTACAGCATATCCAAACAAAGTCTTACCGATGGCTGATAACACACACACACACACACATATACACACACACACACACACACACACACACACACACACATACACACATATACACATACACACACTCTGAACGACTGGCGTCTGACTGATTTTTTTTATTTCACCTTTATTTAACCAGGTAGACTAGTTGACAACAAGTTCTCATTTACAACTGTGACCCTGACCAAGATAAAGCAAAGCAGTGTGACACAGACAACAACACAGAGTTACACATGGAATAAACAAGCGTACAGTCAATAATACAATAGAGAAAAAGAAAGTCTGTATACAGTGTGTGCAAATGGCCTGAGGTGGTAAGGCAATAAATAGGCCATAGTAGCAAATTAATTACAATTTAGCAGATTAACACTGGAGTGATAGATGAGCAGATGATGAGGTGCAAGTAGAGATACTGGTGTGTTATTAGAGATACTGGTGTGTAAGTAGAGATACTGGTGTGTAAGTAGTGATGCTGGTGTGTAAGTAGTGATACTGGTGTGTAAGTAGAGATGATGGTGTGTAAGTAGTGATGATGGTGTTTAAGTAGTTATGCTGGTGTGCAAAAGAGCAGCAAAGTAAATAAAAACAATATGGGGATGAGGTAGGGAGATCTGGTGGGCGATCTACTCACTTAAACCACGCGGATGAAACAATTCTCTCCTTATAGACTGGAGATGTGAATTAAGTCCTAATTTCAGTACAATTTCAGTCTTGAGACTGACTGGTTAAACGGTAGTGGAGAAAGAAAGGCTAGGGTGAGTTTAGATCAGAATGGAGGAGGAGAGAGAGAATATGGACAGGGTGAGTTTAGATCAGAATGGAGGAGGAGAGAGAGAATATGGACAGGGTGAGTTTAGATCAGAATGGAGGAGGAGAGAGAGAATATGGACAGGGTGAGTTTAGATCAGAATGGAGGAGGAGAGAGAGAGTATGGACAGGGTGAGTTTAGATCAGAATGGAGGAGGAGAGAGAGAATATGGACAGGGTGAGTTTAGATCAGAATGGAGGAGGAGAGAGAATATGGACAGGGTGAGTTTAGATCAGAATGGAGGAGGAGAGAGAATATGGACAGGGTGAGTTTAGATCAGAATGGAGGAGAGAGAGAGAATATGGACAGGGTGAGTTTAGATCAGAATGGAGGAGAGAGAGAGAATATGGACAGGGTGAGTTTAGATCAGAATGGAGGAGAGAGAGAATATGGACAGGGTGAGTTTAGATCAGAATGGAGGAGAGAGAGAGAATATGGACAGGGTGAGTTTAGATCAGAATGGAGGAGAGAGAGATAATATGGACAGGGTGAGTTTAGATCAGAATGGAGGAGAGAGAGAGTATGGACAGGGTGAGTTTAGATCAGAATGGAGGAGGAGAGAGAATATGGACAGGGTGAGTTTAGATCAGAATGGAGGAGAGAGAGAACATGGACAGGGTGAGTTTAGATCAGAATGGAGGAGTCTGTCCGTCTGTCTGTCTGTCTGTCTGTCTGTCTGTCTGTCTGTCTCTTCAGGTTCATATGACGTCTGTCTGTCTGTCTGTCTGTTTCTCTGTCTGTCTGTTTCTCTGTCTGTCTGTCTGTCTGTCCGTCTGTCCGTCTGTCTGTCTGTCTGTCTGTCTGTCTGTCTGTCTGTCTGTCTGTTCAAGTTTAGGCATAAGACCAATAAAACTAAGAGTTAATATACATTGTTTCAGTCAAGGGAAATTATGTTAATAATTCAGTCAACCTGTCTGAGTCCTTTATTGAATAATTATCGGGGCTCCCGAGTGGCACAGCAGTCTGAGGCACTGCGTCTCAGTGCTACAGGCGTCACTACAGACCCTGGTTTAGATTCCAGGCTGTATCACAGCGGTCTGAGGCACTGCGTCTCAGTGCTACAGGCGTCACTACAGACTGTGGTTTATATTCCAGGCTGTATCACAGCGATCTGAGGCCCTGCATCTCAGTGCTACAGGCGTCACTACAGTCCCTGGTTTATATTCCAGGCTGTATCACAGCCATCTGAGGCACTGCATCTCAGTGCTACAGGCGTCACTACAGACTGTGGTTTATATTCCAGGCTGTATCACAGCGATCTGAGGCCCTGCATCTCAGTGCTACAGGCGTCACTACAGACCCTGGTTTAGATTCCAGGCTGTATCACAGCCATCTGAGGCCCTGCATCTCAGTGCTACAGGCGTCACTACAGACCCTGGTTTAGATTCCAGGCTGTATCACAGTGATCTGAGGCACTGCGTCTCAGTGCTACAGGCGTCACTACAGACCGTGGTTTATATTCCAGGCTATATCACAGCGATCTGAGGCCCTGCATCTCAGTGCTACAGGCGTCACTACAGACCCTGGTTTAGATTCCAGGCTATATCACAGTGATCTGAGGCCCTGCATCTCAGTGCTACAGGCGTCACTACAGACTGTGGTTTATATTCCAGGCTATATCACAGCGATCTGAGGCCCTGCATCTCAGTGCTACAGGCGTCACTACACACCCTGATTTCGATTCCAGGCTATATCACAACCAGCCGTGATTGGGAGTCCTATATGGCGGTGCACAATTGGCCCAGCGTCGTCCGGGTTAGGGTTTTGACCGGGGGCCGTAGGCCGTTATTGTACACAATCATTTGTTCTTGCCTAACTGACTTGCCTACTTAAATACAGGTTAAATAAATAACAAAGTAGAAAATAACCCAGGACATTCATTCCTCAACCTCTAAAGTTTTATAGGTTTCAATGACAATAGTTCCAAGGTGGTACTGCAGGTTCTAATCCTCCCTGAGTCTCCTGTCTCCTCTTCTCCCCACAGGACCACAGACGTGATTCAGAATCCTCCCTGAGTCTCCTGTCTCCTCTTCTCCCCACAGGACCACAGACGTGATTCAGAATCCTCCCTGAGTCTCCTGTCTCCTCTTCTCCCCACAGGACCACAGACGTGATTCAGAATCCTCCCTGAGTCTCCTGTCTCCTCTTCTCCCCACAGGACCACAGACGTGATTCAGAATCCTCCCTGAGTCTCCTGTCTCCTCTTCTCCTCACTAGACCACAGACGTGATTCAGAATCCTCCCTGAGTCTCCTGTCTCCTCTTCTCCCCACAGGACCACAGACGTGATTCAGAATCCTCCCTGAGTCTCCTGTCTCCTCTTCTCCCCACAGGACCACAGACGTGATTCAGAATCCTCCCTGAGTCTCCTGTCTCCTCTTCTCCCCACTAGACCACAGACGTGATTCAGAATCCTCCCTGAGTCTCCTGTCTCCTCTTCTCCCCACAGGACCACAGACGTGATTCAGAATCCTCCCTGAGTCTCCTGTCTCCTCTTCTCCCCACAGGACCACAGACGTGATTCAGAATCCTCCCTGAGTCTCCTGTCTCCTCTTCTCCCCACAGGACCACAGACGTGATTCAGAATCCTCCCTGAGTCTCCTGTCTCCTCTTCTCCCCACTAGACCACAGACGTGATTCAGAATCCTCCCTGAGTCTCCTGTCTCCTCTTCTCCCCACAGGACCACAGACGTGATTCAGAATCCTCCCTGAGTCTCCTGTCTCCTCTTCTCCCCACTAGACCACAGACGTGATTCAGAATCCTCCCCAGAAACGTTGAGCTCTATTGAGAATGAATAAAAAATGAAAGGGCAGAATAGCTGGTCCTTTCATAAAGCAGTGTGCTGATGAGTATAGAGAGCTGGGTCAGTGTGTGTGTGTGTGTGCTGATGAGAATAGTGAGCGGGTCAGTGTGTGTGTGTAGTGATGAGAATAGTGAACGGGTCAGTGTGTGTGTGTGTGTGTGTGTGTGTGTGTGTGTGTGTGTGTGTGTGTGTGTGTGTGTGTGTGTGTGTGTGTGTGTGTGTGTGTGTGTGTGTGTGTGTGTGTGTGTGGTGATGAGAATAGTGAGCGGGTCAGTGTGTGTGTGTGTGTGTGTGTGTGTGTGTGTGTGTGTGTTGTGATGAGAATAGAGAAGGAGAGGCTGGGTCAGTGTGTTGTGATTTGACTATAATGAATACAGACAGCAGACTGCTTCAGGGGATCTGTAGTCTTATTGAAGCCGCTGCATCTGTCTAATATCAGCACACACACACACACACACACACACACACACACACACACACACACACACACACACACACACACACACACTATCAACTCAGATCTGAGATGAGTGATCACATTCATAATCAGGTTAAAGAAAGAAAGATATATATATATATATATATAATACACATAAAATACCTATATAATTAAAAAATATATATATTTGACCTTTCTTTAACTGAAGTCAGTTGAGAACAAACTCTTATTTTCAATGACAGACAAGGAACAGTGGGTTAACTGCCTTGTTGAGGGGTAAAAAGACAGATTTGTACCATGTTTCCCCGGGGATTTGAACTTACAACCTTGCGGTTACTAGTCCAACGCTCTAGCCACTAGGCTACGCTGCCACACGTAATACTCATAATATACCTATAAAATACCCATATAATACCCATAGAGTACCTATATAATATCCATAAAGTACCCATATACTACACATAGAATACCTATACAAAACCTGTAGAATACCAAAACAATACCTATAGAAAACATATAGAATCCTGTAGAATCCCTGTAGAATACACATTTAATACCAATAGAATACCTGTATAATACCCAGAGAAAAATCATATAATACCCATAGAAAACTAATAAAATACCAATAGAATACCTATATAATACCCGTAAAATACCCATAGAATACCCACAGAAAAGCCATACAATACCTATAGAATACATATATAATACCCATAGAATACCCATAGAATACCCATAGAATACATATACAATATCTATCTAATACCCATAGAATACCTATAGAATAGCCATAGAAAACCAATAGAACCAATAAAATACATATAGAATACCTATATAATACCCATAAAATACCTATAGATTAGCCATAGAATACCTATAGAATACCTGTAGAATACCCATGAATACCAATATAATACCCTTAGAATACCTATAGATAAGCCATAGAATGCCTATAGAATACCCATGAATACCTATATAATACCCACATAAATCCTATATTATACCTCTATAATACCTATAGAATACACATAAAATACACATAAAATACCTATAAATACCCATAGAATATCTATATAATACCCACAGAATACCTACAGCGGGGAGAACAAGTATTTGATACACTGCCGATTTTGCAGGTTTTCCTACTTACAAAGCATGTAGAGGTCTGTACATTTTAGCATAGGTACACGGAATCTAAAACAAAAATCCAGAAAATCACGTTGTATTATTTTTAAGTAATTAATTAGCATTTTATTGCATGACATAAGTATTTGATACATCAGAAAAGCAGAACTTAATATTTGGTACAGAAACCTTTGTTTGCAATTACAGAGATCATACGTTTCCTGTTCTTGGCCAGGTTTGCACACACTGCAGCAGAGATTTTGGCCCCCTCCTCCATACAGACCTTCTGCAGATCCTTCAGGTTTCGGGGCTGTCGCTGGGCAATACGAATACCCACAGAAATCCTATTGGTCAGGGTGTGATTTGGGGTGGGCATTCTATGTTTTGTTTTCTATGATTTTGTGTTTCTATTTTTTGGCCAGGTATGGTTCTCAATCAGGGACAGCTGTCTATTGTTGTCTCTGATTGGGAACCATACTTAGATAGCCTTTTTTTCCTCCTTTCGTTGTTGGCAGTTAACTTTGTTTGTGGCGCTAATGCCCTGTAAGCTTCACGGTTGTTTTTCCGTTTGTTGTTTAGTTGGTGACATTTTGAAATAAAAAGGAAATTGTACGTTCAACACGCTGCAACTTGGTCTTCTTCCAGCAACGGCCGTGACAATACCTATATAATACCCATAGAATACCTATATAATACCTATATAATACCCATAGAATACCTATATAATACCCATAGAATACCCATATAATACCCATAGAATACCTATAGAATACACATAGAATACCTATATAATACACATAGAATACCTATATAATACCCATAGAATACCTATATAATACACATAGAATACCTATATAATACACATAGAATACCTATATGATACCCAGAGAATACCTATATAATACACATAGAATTCCTATATAATACACATAGAATACCTATATAATACCCATAGAATACCTATATAATACCCATAGAATACCTATATAATACCCATAGAATACCTATATAATACCCATAGAATACCTATATAATACCCATAGAATACCTATATAATACCCATAGAATACCTATAGAATACCCATAGAATACCTATATAATACCCATAGAATACCTATATAATCCCCATAGAATACCTATAGAATACCCATAGAATACCTATATAATACCCAGAGAATACCTATATAATACACATAGAATGCCTATATAATACCCATAGAATACCTATATAATACCCATAGAATACCTATATAATACCCATAGAATACCTATGTAATACCCATAGAATACCTATAGAATACCCATAGAATACCTATATAATACCCAGAGAATACCTATATAATACCCATAGAATACCCATATAATACCCATAGAATACGCATAGAATACCTAGAGAATACCTATAGAATACCCATAGAATACGCATAGAATACCTAGAGAATACCTATAGAATACCCATAGAATACCTATATAATACCCAGAGAATACCTATATAATACCCATAGAATACCCATATAATACCCATAGAATACGCATAGAATACCTATATAATACCCATAGAATACCTATAGAATACCCATAGAATACCTATATAATACCCAGAGAATACCTATATAATACCCATAGAATACCCATATAATACCCATAGAATACGCATAGAATACCTATATAATACCCATAGAATACCCATAGAATACCTATATAATACCCATAGAATACCTGTATAATACCCATAGAATACCCATAGAATACCTATATAATACCTATATAATACCCATAGAATACCCATATAATACGCATAGAATACCTATATAATACCCATAGAATACCCATAGAATACCTATATAATACCCATAGAATACCTATATAATACCCATAGAATACCCATATAATACCCATAGAATACGCATAGAATACCTATATAATACCCATAGAATACCCATAGAATACCTATATAATACCTATATAATACCCAGAGAATACCTATATAATACCCATAGAATACCCATATAATACCCATAGAATACCCATAGAATACCTATATAATACCCATAGAATACCTATATAATACCCATAGAATACCCATAGAATACCCATAGAATACCTATATAATACCCATAGAATACCTATATAATACACATAGAATACCTATATAATACCCATAGAATACCTATATAATACCCATAGAATACCTATATAATACCCATAGAATACCCATAGAATACCCATAGAATACCTATATAATACCCATAGAATACCTATATAATACCCATAGAATACCTATATAATACCCATAGAATACCTATATAATACCCATAGAATACCTATATAATACCCATAGAATACCTATATAATACCCATAGAATACCTATATAATACCCATAGAATACCTATATAATACCCATAGAATACCTATAGAATACCTATATAATACCCAGAGAATACCTATATCATACCCATGGTGATGATATGTAAAACCCATGTGATGGGCATTCCAATACCTTGACTTTGGTGTCCTTATGCCATTTTGCCAGAACTTTGGAAGTATGCATGGGCATTATTGTCCATTTGGAAGACCCATTTGCGACCAAGCTTTAACTTCCAGACTGATGTCCTGAGATGTTGCTTCAATATATCCACATTCTTTTCCTGACTCATAATGCCATCTATTTTGTGAAGTGCACCAGTCCCTCCTGCAGCAAAGCACCCCCACAACATGATGCCGCCACCCCCATGCTTCACGGTTGGGATGGTGTTCTTCGGCCTTTTTCCTCCAAACAAGATGGTCATTATTTCCAAACAGTTATATTTTTATTTCATCAGACCAGAGGACATTTCTCCAAAAACTACGATCTTTGTCCCCATGTGCAATTGCAAATAGTAGTCTGGCTTTTTTTATGGTGATTTTGGAGCAGTGGCTTCTTCCTTGCTGAGTGGCCTTTCAGGTTATGTTTATATAGGACTCGTTTTTACTGTGGATCTAGATACTTTTGTACCTGTTTCCTCCAGCATCTTCACAAGGTCTTTTGCTGATGTTCTGGGATTGATTTGCAGTTTTCGCACCAGAGTACGTTCACCTCTAGGAGACAGAATGAGTCACCTTCCTGAGCAGTCAGAATACTTTCTGAGGGTACTGTATATATAAACCTGCTCATTCTTTATTCGTACTATTCTCGACATTGTAGAATAATAGTTGAAGACATCAAAACTATGAAATAACACATATGGAATCATGTAGCAACCCAAAACATTGTTAAACAAATCAAAATAGGACCTTTGCCTTGACAGCTTTGCACACTCTTGGCATTCTCTCAACCAGCTTAATGTGGTAGTCATCTGGAATGCATTTCAATTTACAGGTGTGCCTTGTTATTTACAGGTGTGCCTTGTTCATTTGTGGAATTTCGTTCCTTTTTAATGAGTTTGAGACAATCAGCTGTGTTGTGACAAGGTAGGGGTGGTATACAGAAGATATTCCTATTTGGTAAAAGATCAAGTCAAAAACCTTTGAATGAGTAGGTGTGTCCAAACTTTTAACTGGTACTATATATATACACACTGTGTACCATAATAAACATTTCTATATTTTAGTCATTTATGTTTGCAGAATTATGTGTGTTTTCTCAGGTATCATATTCAGTGTAGCAGGGATTATCTGTGTGTTTTCTCAGGTATCATATTCAGTGTAGCAGGGATTATCTGTGTGTTTTCTCAGGTATCATATTCAGTGTAGCAGAGATTATCTGTGTGTTTTCTCAGGTATCATATTCAGTGTAGCAGGGATTATCTGTGTGTTTTCTCAGGTATCATATTCAGTGTAGCAGGGATTATCTGTGTGTTTTCTCAGGTATCATTCTCAGTGTAGCAGGGATTATCTGTGTGTTTTCTCAGGTATCATATTCAGTGTAGCAGGGATTATCTGTGTGTTTTCTCAGGTATCATATTCTGTGTAGCAGGGATTATCTGTGTGTTTTCTCAGGTATCATATTCAGTGTAGCAGGGATTATCTGTGTGTTTTCTCAGGTATCATATTCAGTGTAGCAGGGATTATCTGTGTGTTTTCTCAGGTATCATTCTCAGTGTAGCAGGGATTATCTGTGTGTTTTCTCAGGTATCATTCTCAGTGTAGCAGGGATTATCTGTGTGTTTTCTCAGGTATCATATTCAGTGTAGCAGGGATTATCTGTGTGTTTTCTCAGGTATCATATTCAGTGTAGCAGGGATTATCTGTGTGTTTTCTCAGGTATCATATTCAGTGTAGCAGGGATTATCTGTGTATTTTCTCAGGTATCATATTCAGTATAGCAGGGATTATCTGTGTGTTTTCTCAGGTATCATATTCAGTGTAGCAGGGATTATCTGTGTGTTTTCTCAGGTATCATTCTCAGTGTAGCAGGGATTATCTGTGTGTTTTTTCAGGTATCATATTCAGTGTAGCAGGGATTATCTGTGTGTTTTCTCAGGTATCATTCTCAGTGTAGCAGGGATTATCTGTGTGTTTTCTCAGGTATCATATTCAGTATAGCAGGGATTATCTGTGTGTTTTCTCAGGTATCATATTCAGTGTAGCAGGAATTATTTGTGTGTTTTCTCAGGTATCATATTCAGTGTAGCAGGGCTTATCTGTGTGTTTTCTCAGGTATCATTCTCAGTGTAGCAGGGATTATCTGTGTGTTTTCTCAGGTATCATTCTCAGTGTAGCAGGGATTATCTGTGTGTTTTCTCAGGTATCATATTCAGTATAGCAGGGATTATCTGTGTGTTTTCTCAGGTATCATATTCAGTGTAGCAGGAATTATTTGTGTGTTTTCTCAGGTATCATATTCAGTGTAGCAGGGCTTATCTGTGTGTTTTCTCAGGTATCATTCTCAGTGTAGCAGGGATTATCTGTGTGTTTTCTCAGGTATCATTCTCAGTGTAGCAGGGATTATCTGTGTGTTTTCTCAGGTATCATTCTCAGTGTAGCAGGGATTATCTGTGTGTTTTCTCAGGTATCATATTCAGTGTAGCAGGGATTATCTGTGTGTTTTCTCAGGTATCATATTCAGTGTAGCAGGGATTATCTGTGTGTTTTCTCAGGTATCATTCTCAGTGTAGCAGGGATTATCTGTGTGTTTTCTCAGGTATCATATTCAGTGTAGCAGGGATTATCTGTGTGTTTTCTCAGGTATCAACACATTCAGTGTTTCATCATCCCAGTGATTACAGCTAGCTGTATATACGTCCCAAATGATACCCTATTCCCTACGTAGTGCACTGCTTTAGACCCTATTCCCTACGTACTACTTTAGACCCTATTCCCTATATAGTGCACTACCTTAGACCCTATCCCCTACGTAGTGCACTACCTTGGTCCCTATCCCCTATGTAGTGCACTATTTTAGTCCTTATCCCTTACGTAGTGCACAACTTTTGCACTATATAAAGGGAATATGATGCCATTTGTGTCAAATCAACATGGGCTTCTCTCTGTCCTAACACACACACACACGTACACACACACACACACACACACACACACACACACACACACACACACACACCAACGTTGTTTTAATAGAACAGTAGAACAGGCAGGAGGTATACAGTCAGTGTGTCAGTGGTTATTTAGCATCTTAGTATTAATGTGTTTACAGGATAAACACAGAACACAAGGACAGGGCTCACTCACACCTCCTACACGCTAGAGTCCACGGTAGTTTGGCACGGAGCGCTCGTCCACCTCGGCATTCATGGAATTCTGATGCGGTCGTTGCTGCCTCTGCAGTCTCTTCGTAGCAGGCCACGTTTAGAGGGTGGACACAGCTTTATCAGCAATGTCATCGTACTGGAAACCGTTGGTACATCCTCACACGTCGTTCGCGTCCTCATCCCGAGCCGGGTCGTTCCGTCCGGGCTCTTCATCCCGAGCAGGGTCGTTCTGTTTGGGCTCTTCATCCCGAGCAGGGTCGTTCCGTTCGGGCTCTTCGTCCCGAGAAAGGGTCGTTCCGTTCGGGCTCTTCATCCCGAGCAGGGTCGTTCTGTCCGGGCTCTTCATCCCGAGCAGGGTCACACTCATCCGGTCCCCTCTCCCCAGATGTGGCAGCAGTGTGTGTGGCTGAGCCCTGCCTTTTGGCACCTGTCCTCTTCCATTGACGGCTTAAATCTCCTGAACCATGTCTGAGAGCTGCCTTCATGCAGGGACAGCTCGTAACTCCAATGCTCCTCAGGTATGAAGGGCGTAGCTCAGGTGACTGATTGACTCACTCACACAATGAGAAAAAACACTCAAAAGGAGGTTCACCGAATCATAGTAAAGGAATCATAGTAAAGGAATCATAGTAAAGGAATCATAGTAAAGGAATCATAGTAAAGGAATCACAGTAAAGGAATCACAGTAAAGGAATCATAGTAAAGGAATCATAGTAAAGTAATCGTAGTAAAGGAATCATAGTAAAGGAATCATAGTAAAGGAATCATAGTAAAGGAATCACAGTAAAGGAATCATAGTAAAGGAATCACAGTAAAGGAATCATAGTAAAGGAATCATAGTAAAGGAATCATAGTAAAGGAATCACAGTAAAGGAATCATAGTAAAGGAATCATAGTAAAGGAATCATAGTAAAGGAATCATAGTAAAGGAATCATAGTAAAGGAATCATAGTAAAGGAATCATAGTAAAGGAATCATAGTAAAGGAATCACAGTAAAGGAATCATAGTAAAGGAATCATAGTAAAGGAATCACAGTAAAGGAATCATAGTAAAGGAATCACAGTAAAGGAATCACAGTAAAGGAATCATAGTAAAGGAATCATAGTAAAGGAATCATAGTAAAGGAATCATAGTAAAGGAATCATAGTAAAGGAATCATAGTAAAGGAATCATAGTAAAGGAATCACAGTAAAGGAATCGTAGGAAAGTAATCGTAGTAAAGGAATCATAGTAAAGGAATCATAGTAAAGGAATCATAGTAAAGGAATCACAGTAAAGGAATCATAGTAAAGTAATCGTAGTAAAGGAATCATAGTAAAGGAATCCTAGTAAAGGAATCATAGTAAAGGAATCATAGTAAAGGAATCACAGTAAAGGAATCATAGTAAAGGAATCATAGTAAAGGAATTCTAGTAAAGGAATCATAGTAAAGGAATCATAGTAAAGGAATCATAGTAAAGGAATCATAGTAAAGGAATCACAGTAAAGGAATCATAGTAAAGGAATCATAGTAAAGGAATCATAGTAAAGGAATCACAGTAAAGGAATCATAGTAAAGGAATCATAGTAAAGGAATCATAGTAAATGAATCACAGTAAAGGAATCATAGTAAAGGAATCACAGTAAAGGAATCATAGTAAATGAATCATAGTAAAGGAATCATAGTAAAGGAATCATAGTAAAGGAATCATAGTAAAGGAATCATAGTAAAGGAATCACAGTAAAGGAATCACAGTAAAGGAATCATAGTAAAGGAATCATAGTAAAGGAATCACAGTAAAGGAATCATAGTAAAGGAATCACAGTAAAGGAATCATAGTAAAGGAATCATAGTAAAGGAATCACAGTAAAGGAATCACAGTAAAGGAATCATAGTAAAGGAATCATAGTAAAGGAATCATAGTAAAGGAATCATAGTAAAGGAATCATAGTAAAGGAATCATAGTAAAGGAATCATAGTAAAGGAATCATAGTAAAGGAATCATAGTAAAGGAATCACAGTAAAGGAATCATAGTAAAGGAATCATAGTAAAGGAATCATAGTAAAGGAATCACAGTAAAGGAATCACAGTAAAGGAATCACAGTAAAGGAATCACAGTAAAGGAATCATAGTAAAGGAATCACAGTAAAGGAATCATAGTAAAGGAATCATAGTAAAGGAATCATAGTAAAGGAATCATAGTAAAGGAATCATAGTAAAGGAATCACAGTAAAGGAATCACAGTAAAGGAATCATAGTAAAGGAATCACAGTAAAGGAATCACAGTAAAGGAATCACAGTAAAGGAATCACAGTAAAGGAATCACAGTAAAGGAATCACAGTAAAGGAATCACAGTAAAGGAATCATAGTAAAGGAATCATAGTAAAGGAATCACAGTAAAGGAAGTCACTCGAATAAGGAAATAATAATAAAGAAAAAACCACATGTTAAATATTTAAAGCTCTTCTAGGTTATTAATGATTTAATGAATACATTTACAATAAACATGAGGACATGAAGACAAGGATTACATAGAGGCATAGTCACGCACACACACACCGGACACACACACAGACAAACACAGATAAATACAAGCACACACACACACACACGTAACACACACACACGTGACATACACACACACAAGAACACACACACATCCGAGACGATAGTAGGTTTTGTCTAACTCCTGCCCTCAGGCTGACCCCCTGACCCTTTACCCCTCTCCCACTTCACCTAAACACGGACATGGAGGTCACAGCCTCTCCCAGAACGCCACGTTCAAACAGGAGACAAGGTGATTGGTCCGATGAATTAATAAACACACGTAGCCTATGAGTATGCAGAGCAGAGTGAGGTCAAGCGACGTCGTGTCCTCTTGTCAACGACGGACGTGGCGGACAGCGTTGGCGTCCTAAAGTGGCACCCTATTCCCTATGTAGCGCACTGATTTTGACCGGAGCCCATGTGGATTTAGGGTGCCTTTTGAGACAGTGCCCTTGTGTGATGCTGACGTGGTGATTCTTATTGATCTGTCCACTGCTGGTCCGCCACATTCTGCTCTTCTGGACCAATCAGCCGCATTGTAATGAGGTCAACAGAGAGACAAATCATGGAGTCCCAAATGGCTCCCATTTCCCCATAGGGCGCTGGTCAAAACTAGGGCTCTAGGAAGGGAATAAACTGCCATAGGGAGCTGGTCAAAACTAGGGCACTACGTAGGGAATAAACTGCCATAGGGAGCTGGTCAAAACTAGGGCTCTAGGAAGGGAATAAACTGCCATAGGGAGCTGGTCAAAACTATGGCACTACGTAGGGAATAAACTGCCATTTGGGACAAAGATTATAAATATGAGTAGCCTGCTAATCTAATAATCTCTCAAATTTATTAGAGAACTAGATTTATAATAATCTCTCAAACTATGATAATTCTGTATTTGTTCATTTATTTGTTTTCGGTTCGTTTCTGTTGGTCAGTATTTTGTTATAACGCTTTATTGTATACTGCTACAGTATATTCAGTTGAACAACTTAATCAAACTGAATCTCAGAGCACCCTGAGTTCTTCACAGGACGTAATCAGGGCATGTCTCTATATCAATTAACATGTGAGACCCATTACCATCGTGTTGTTATCTTATTATTTAATATCCTTAAAAATACAGATATAACAACTTAACAGGCATCATTTTTTTTTGAGGTCAGTGATACTGAAGTCTTCAGGTTCTGCCATATTGGTGAGGTCAGTGATACTGAAGTCTTCAGGTTCTGCCATATTGGTGAGGTCAGTGATACTGAAGTCTTCAGGTTCTGCCATATTGGTGAGGTCAGTGATACTGAAGTCTTCAGGTTCTGCCATATTGGTGAGGTCAGGCATAATTTTTTTTGAAGAAATCAGGATGCTTTCTTGTGTTCCCAGAGAAAATACAGACTTTTACTCAGTGAGATGTGTGTGGGCCGGAGCAAAACCTCTGCCAACTGTTTCTCCGTTCGAATCACATTCTCTTCCAAGGGATTGGTTTTTAACACGATACATCAAAACGCTAATGAATAATGTAAGCATATGAACTTAACTTCAACCCCGTACACAGCGAAAAGGAAATATTACAATGTATGTGTTGCTTTTTGGTCGCCTTAGGGATTGTTGGTAACATGCAGTAGCACGTATTCAGACGCTAACCCTCTCGCTGGGAGGTGACCTTGGATACAGGTCACGAGGTTCAATCAGATATAACTCTAATATTTCTTTAGTTATAATATTCAGAGGGACACGAGGTCATATCCCTCCTGCAAAATCTATTTAGAACGATGGATACACTGAAGTCTTCAGGTCTTCAGGTTCTGTCATATTGGTGAGGTCAGCCATACTGAAGTCATCAGCTCTTCAGGTTCTGTAATATTGGTGAGGTCAGCCATACTGAAGTCTTCAGGTCTTCAGGTTCTGTAATATTGGTGAGGTCAGCCATACTGAAGTCTTCAGGTCTTCAGGTTCTGTAATATTGGTGAGGTCAGTGATACTGAAGTCTTCAGGTCTTCAGGTTCTGTAATATTGGTGAGGTCAGTGATACTGAAGTCTTCGGGTTCTGTCATATTGGTGTGGTCAGTGATACTGAAGTCTTCGGGTTCTGCCATATTGGTGAGGTCAGTGATACTGAAGTCTTCGGGTTCTGCCATATTGGTGAGGCCAGTGATACTGAAGTCTTCGGGTTCTGTCATATTGGTGAGGTCAGTGATACTGAAGACTTCAGGTTCTGCCATATTGGTGAGGTCAGTGATACTGAAGACTTCAGGTTCTGCCATATTGGTGAGGTCAGTGATACTGAAGTCTTCGGGTTCTGCCATATTGGTGAGGCCAGTGATACTGAAGTCTTCGGGTTCTGTCATATTGGTGAGGTCAGTGATACTGAAGACTTCAGGTTCTGTCATATTGGTGAGGCCAGTGATACTGAAGACTTCAGGTTCTGCCATATTGGTGAGGTCAGTGATACTGAAGACTTCAGGTTCTGCCATATTGGTGAGGTCAGTGATACTGAAGTCTTCGGGTTCTGCCATATTGGTGAGGCCAGTGATACTGAAGTCTTCGGGTTCTGTCATATTGGTGAGGTCAGTGATACTGAAGACTTCAGGTTCTGTCATATTGGTGAGGCCAGTGATACTGAAGACTTCAGGTTCTGCCATATTGGTGAGGTCAGTGACACTTATTCTAATAGTTTTTAATATTTTGGGTGAATTCTCAAAAGTTTGAAGGCCTCGGAGATAGACTTGTTTCCTCTTTTATAGGAAGGAAAATAACATTTCCCACTGAAATGTGATCAGACGCAGCAATCCCAAACAAAAAACTATCCTGATGTTTTTTTTGTGATCATTTTGGATTTTCAATGATGAAGTTCTTTGCAGCCCAGTGGGCCCTGATGAACAGAAGTGCACTATAAAGACAACATGTTGTCATTTGGGACACAGTCTTTGTCACAATACAGCATGAATGATCACCACTTTATGTAAGTCATTATGTGGGAGTGGGGTGACTAAAATCAATACAGACTGACGTCACATATTATTTAATTAGTCCAAGGGACATCTCTCATCTTAATCAGATACACTCAGACCACTAATTAACAGAACTAATTGCAGGAGTCTGTCACCTATGAGACAAACGGGTTCTCTACGCTGCTCAACAGTGTCTATATTATATACATGTTATTAAGGAGTAGTCCCTTACGGCTTGAGTCCCAAATGGCAACCTATTCCCTATTTAGTGCATCAGCGTCCTATGGGAAATAGTGTACCACCTTTAATTAATTAGGGTTCGTGGAGACTTCTGACTCTTCCTGATGACGAACTCTTCTTCTTTCGTGTTTATTGCCGTGACAACGGCAGCGTGACTTGAGGAAATAGTCGTTTTGATCTCCGCTCTGCTTCGTCTCAAATCTCAGGTCAAACTGGTAAACACTTCCACTACTCCACTACTGTAATTGTCTTCAAAAAAATATATATAAAAAAAGATCCTCAAAAGTGTTTCATCCTCTCTCTTGAGCTCCGACAGTGAGCAGGAAAATTGCAACCACTGAGGCAGCCGCTATAAGAATTGATTAAATTTAGCGAGAGCAGGGCTTTAAAAAATATTTCATTTTTCTCTCTTCTCCAGCGTAAATACTCTTCAGCCTTGCTAACTCCCTGAAGAGTCTGGAGAGAAAAGCTCCCCTGAACGCAGATGGCACACACACACACACACACACACACACACACACAGACACACACACACACACACACACACACGCACAGAGAGGCTGGAGAGAGGCTCTCCTGAACGCAGACGGGTGCCTGAGGGATCCTCCAGACTGGCTGGATCGATCGGCAGCCTGGGCACATGGTCACATCCCCAATTGAACCCTATCCACCATGTAGTGCACTCATTTTTTTTATCAGGGCCTGTAGGATAGTGCACTACATGTAGGGAATGGGGTGCAATTTGGGACTCGACCCTACGAGTCTGAGAAGGTGAAGAACATGAAATCCCCCGGCTTCTACAGGTGAGCCCAGAGACAATCCATTTGCCAATAGTTTGGCCTCCCTCTCCAGAAAGGCTGTGTGTTGCCAGTCTTCCTCAGCCGGGAGAGTGGGACTATTGTGATTCCTGGCAGGACTGGTGGAGTGGAGAACTTGGCTGAGTTGCAGGTCAGTGACTATTTACTCCTCATTTCATGGTTTTGATTAATGGAAGTGAATCAAGGTGGGGGGGGGGGGGGGGACCCACATCACCACATTCAACAACTGTAGCCAACTTGTTTATAGTGCCACGATGTGCGGCGTACGGATGCAGCCCGGCACCAATTCAAAGGGATGTGGGAAGACATTTCATATGTAAGTACATGGAATTATTAGTGTAGAAAATGAACTTTTTAAGTCTATTTTTCAGAGACAGATTGCTCCAGACAGCTTAAGGTACTGCATTAACCGTAGCAACGCATGTTAGCAAACGTCGGCGCATGCTAGCTAGCTAGCTAGCTAGCTAAATGACAAAACGCTAACCGCTTGTTGATGTTTATTAAACATGGATGAAGCGGTGAAACGTCTGTGCAGTTGAACTGATGTCTCTCACACATTTTCTAGTAGTCCTTTCAACATCTGTTGAACACTTATTGAACCATTGACAATGAATGTAGTTAGCATTAGCATTAGCATTAGCATTAGCATTACCAGCCAGATTAGTACTACATGACTACATGTTGTATACGACAAGGCCACCAGTCAACCCGGTATTTTGTACAGTCAACCACTTCCTGGGTTTATTGTACTAAGAGTCATTTATTGATCTGGACTATATTACCATGTCTTTTTCCTGGCTTCGTGGAGGAGTGACTTCACATCAGATTGATCTGAAATCAGTCAGCTGTGTTGAGAACATGTTACATATGGGATGACGCATTAACTAGTCCAGCTCTACATTCTATTACTCCACGTCGTGTTGCTTTGTAGTGCAGAGAGGTGAGCAGATATGATTTCATTTAAACAAGTTATGGAAGATTTTATTTTCATTACAGACACCAGAACACAGACTTTTATTTCAGAAAAAAAAAACGTTTTAAAATGTATTTTTATTTAACTAGACAAGTCAGTTATGAACAAATTCTTATTTACAATGATGGCCTACCGGGGAACAGTGGGGTAGGTTTTTACCTTGTCAGCTCGGGGATTCAATCTACCAACCTTTTGGTTACTGACCCAACGCTCTGACCACCTGGCTACCTGCCTTCCCCCTCTAACCACTAGGCTACCTGCCTCCCCCCTCTACCCACTAGGCTATCTGCCTCCCCCCTCTAACCACTAGGCTACCTGCCTCCACCTCTAACCACTAGGCTACCTGCTCTAACCACCAGGCTACCTGCATCCCCCTCTAACCACAAGGCTACCTGCTCTAACCACCAGGCTACCTGCCTCCCCTTTCTAACCACTAGGCTACCTGCTCTAACCACTAGGCTACCTGCCTCCCCCCTCTAACCACCAGGCTACCTGCTCTAACCACCAGGCTACCTGCTCTAACCACCAGGCTACCTGCCTCCCCCCTCTAACCACTAGGCTACCTGCTCTAACCACCAGGCTACCTGTTCTAACCACCAGGCTACCTGCTCTAACCACCAGGCTACCTGCTCTAACCACCAGGCTACCTGCTCTAACCACCAGGCTACCTGCCTCCCCCCTCTAACCACTAGGCTACCTGCTCTAACCACTAGGCTACCTGCTCTAACCACTAGGCTACCTGCTCTAACCACTAGGCTACCTTCTCTTAGGTTAGAGTTCATACAGTACATCGTACTAGTGGTACATAGTACTATATGAACTGAACAGAAGCCCAAACAAAATGTAATACTGTAAATTCCCATTAATTCCCGGAGGCTGTATTTTATGATGAGTATCATAACGGTGGACAGTGAATTCAGAGCGACGCCCCCTGGCATTCGTCTAGTGAATAATACTGCACATACAGTGCGCTTGGAAAGTATTCAGACACCTTGACTTTTTCCACATTTTGTTACTTTACAGACTTACTATAAAATGGATTCAATTGTTTTGTTCCTCATCAATATACACACAATATCC
This sequence comes from Oncorhynchus mykiss, assembly GCF_057628025.1. Classification (NCBI taxonomy): domain Eukaryota; kingdom Metazoa; phylum Chordata; class Actinopteri; order Salmoniformes; family Salmonidae; genus Oncorhynchus; species Oncorhynchus mykiss. The sequence goes on from NC_143039.1 coordinate 11,647,706, forward strand.
CATAATGACATCACAATACCCCATAATGACATCACAATACCCCATCATGACATCACAATACCCCATCATGACATCACAATACCCCATGACAAAGCATAAACTGGTTTTTAGAAAATCTTTGCAAATTTATAAAAATAAGTACTTTACTCAGTACTTTGTTGAAACACCATTGGCAGAGATTACAGCCTTGAGGTTCTTGGGTATGACGCTGCAATCTTGGTACACCTGTTATTTGGGGTGTTTCTCCCATTCCTCTCTGCAGATCCTCTCAAGCTCTGTAAGGTTGGATGGGGAGCATCACTGTACAACTATATTCAGGTCTCTCCAGAGATGTTCGATCAGGTTGAAGTCTGGGCATTGAGGCCAAAGAGCTATTGGTTTCATCAGACCAGATAATCTTGTTTCTCATGGTCTGAGAGTCCTTTAGGTGCCTTTTGGCAAACTCCAAGCGGGCTGTCATGTACCTTTTACAGAGGAGTGGCTTCCATCTGGCCACTCTACCATAAAGGCCTGATTGGTGGAGTGCTGCAGAGATGGTTGTCCTTCTGGAAGGTTCTCCCATCTCCACAGAGGAACTTAAGAGCTCTGTCAGTGACCATCGGGTTCTTGGTCACCTCCCTGACCAAGACCCTTCTCCCCCGATTGGTCAGTTTGGCCGTGGGGGGGGGGGCAGCTCTAGGAAGAGTGCTGGGGGTTCTAAACTTCTTCCATTTAAGAATGATGGAGTCCACTGTGTTCTTGGGGATCTTCAATGCAGCAGACATTTTTTTGGTTCCCAATCCGGAGCTCTACGGACAATTCCTTTGACTTCGTGGCTTGGTTTTTGCTCTGACATGCCACTGTCAACTGTGGGACCTTATAGAGACAGGTGTGATCCTTTCCAAATCATGTCCAAACAATCTAATTAACCACAGGTGGACTCCAATCAAGTTGTAGAAACATCTCAAGGATGATTAATGGAAACCGGATGTACCTGAGCTCAATTTTAAGTCTCATAGAAAAAGGGTCTGAATACTTTTCTATCTTTAATAAATGTGAAAACACTTCTTAAAAAAAACAACTGTTTTTGTTTTGTCATATTGGGGTGTTGTGTGAAACCTGATGAGGACGTTTGTTCATTTAATCCTTTTTAGAATAAAGCTGAAACGTATCAAAATGCGGAAAGTGTCATGGAGTCTGAATACTCTCCAAATGCTCTTTACAGATACTGTATATCGTTGGTGACAGCAGGGATGACATGGAGAGGATTCTGTCAGTTTAGAACCAGGGCCCAGAGCCCAGAAAGAGAGAGAGAGGGATAAGAGACAGGGGGATATAAACAGTGAAAGAGAGCAAGAGAGAGAGAGAGAGGGGGATATAGAAAGAGAGAGAGAGAGCTAGAGAGAGAGAGAGAGAGCTAGAGAGAGAGAGAGAGAGCTAGAGAGAGAGAGAGATAGAGCTAAAGAGAGAGAGAGAGAGAGCGCTAGAGAGAGAGAGAGAGAGAGAGAGAGGGAGAGAGAGAGAGACAGAAAGAGAGAGAGGGGGATATAAAAAGGGAGAGAAAGAGAAAGAGAGAGAGGGGGATAAAGAAAGAGAGAGAGGGGGATGTAAAAAGGGAGAGAGAGAGAAAGAGAGAGAGGGAGATATAGAAAGAGAGAGAGGGGGGTATAAAAAGAGAGATAGGGACAGAGGGAAAGATTCTGTGGGAGGAGTGTGTTTGTGGTGTTGGCAGCCAGAGAGAAAGCGTGTGTTTGTGGGAAAGAGAGGAGTGTGTGTGTGGTGTTGGCAGCCAGAGAGAAAGCGTGTGTATGGGGGAAAGAGAGGAGTGTGTGTGTGGTGTTGGCAGCCAGAGAGAAAGCGTGTGTATGGGGGAAAGAGAGGAGAGGAACGAACATTTGCAAGTGAACACACGGAGGAACAGCTTTGTGAGACGAGCAGGAATATTTGGCTGAGTGCGAGTGAGTGTGTGTGTATATCTGTGTCAGTCTTCTGTAATGAGTTTGTAGTTGGAGGGGAGGTGGTGTAGGAGGGGAGGTGGTGTTGGAGGGGAGGTGTTGTTGGAGGGGAGGTGTTGTTGGAGGGGAGGTGGTGTAGGAGGGGAGGTGGTGTAGGAGGGGAGGTGGTGTAGAAGGTGTTGTTGGAGGGGAGGTGGAGTAGGAGGGGAGGTGTTGTTGGAGGGGAGGTGGTGTAGGAGGGGAGGTGGTGTAGGAGGGGAGGTGGTGTAGGAGGGGAGGTGTTGTAGGAGGGGAGGTGTTGTTGGAGGGGAGGTGGTGTAGGAGGGTAGGTGGTGTAGGAGGGGAGGTGGTGTTGGAGGGGAGGTGGTGTAGAAGGTGTTGTTGGAGGGGAGGTGTTGTAGGAGGGGAGGTGGTGTTGGAGGGGAGGTGGTGTAGTAGGGGAGGTGTTGTTGGAGGTGAGGTGTTGTTGGAGGGGAGGTATTATAGGAGGGGAGGTGGTGTAGGAGGGGAGGTGGTGTAGAAGGTGTTGTTGGAGGGGAGGTGTTGTAGGAGGGGAGGTGTTGTTGGAGGGGAGGTGTTGTAGGAGGGGAGGTGTTGTTGGAGGGGAGGTATTGTAGGAGGGGAGGTGGTGTAGGAGGGGAGGTGGTGTAGGAGGGGAGGTGGTGTAGAAGGTGTTGTAGGAGGGGAGGTGGTGTAGGAGGGGAGGTGTTGTAGGAGGGGAGGTGGTGTTGGAGAGGAGGTGTTGTTGGAGGGGAGGTTCTGTTGGAGGGGAGGTTCTGTTGGAGGGGAGGTGGTGTAGGAGGGTAGGTTCTGTTGGTGGGTAAGTTCTGTTGGAGGGTAGGTTCTGTTGGAGGGGAGGTGGTGTAGGAGGGTAGGTTCTGTTGGAGGGTAAGTTATGTTGGAGGGTAGGTTCTGTTGGAGGGGAGGTGGTGTAGGAGGGTAGGTTCTATTGGAGGGGAGGTTAGTACTCTAGTACTTTAGGATATGTCCCATATGGCACCCTATCCCCTACGTGGTGCTTTGGAGCAGAACCCATATGGTCCCTGGTTAGAAGTAGTGTACTGTTTGGGGTAACAGGAAGCATTCAGGATGCGGACTAGGTCAGGCACAGGTCCATAATGAGGGATTTGTCTGAAACATTAGATCTGTAATGTAACAAGACAGAACACAGAAATACTTTCACATCATAGTTAATTGCTTTGGGCATAAGACATCATATTCCCTATGTGCTGCACTACCCCATAGGGCCCTGGTTCAAAGTAGTGCCCTATATAGGGAATCGGATGCAGTTTGGGACCCCATCATGGTTAATTGCTCTCGGCATAGGCCACAGTAAAATGCTTATAAGATTAGCTGCTCACTGAATGAATGTGTCATCAGAAAACTGGTTTATATTAAGCATTCTCTCTCTCTCTCTCAACTCTCTCTCTCTCCCTGTCTCTTTCTCTCTCTCTGTCTCTCTGTCTCTCTCTCTCTCTCTCTCTGTCTCTCTGTCTCTGTCTCTCTCTCTCTCTCTCTGTCTCTGTCTCTGTCTCTCTCTCTCTCTCTCTCTCTCTCTGTCTCTCTCTCTCTCTCTCTCTCTCTCTCTCTCTCTCTCTCTCTCTCTCTCTCTCCCTCTCATAATGACTATGTCCCTATTGTAGGTAATTGTTGAGGAGAGGATTTTTTACATGTTTTAATTTTATTTGTTTGTGGGAAGAAGTGTGAGAGAAGCACGTTATGTTTTAATCGTCTTTGAAGAACATGTCATAAGGTAAAAAATACATGTAAATTTAAATACACCTTTTAAATGCTCACACACCCCTCACGGGTACAGCAACACCGACAGCAAAGGTACGTGTCATTGACTCCATGTCCAAAGATCACTACATTACTTGCTCACATCGTATATAGACTTGTTTCTACTGTATTATTGGCTGTATGTTTGTTTTGCTCCATGTGTAACTCTGTGTCGTTGTATGTGTCGAACTGCTTTGCTTTATCTTGGCCAGGTCGCAATTGTAAATGAGAACTTGTTCTCAACTGGCCTACCTGGTTAAATAAAGGTGAAATAAAAAATAAAAAAAAACATTTTAGATGAATCCACTGCATTCATTACAAACATAACAGAGATTTACTGTCGCTCTTTATGATTGATGTCTTGATCTTGATGTCCAGGACACTTTATAATCCAACGTCCACAGGAGGTGGTGGGCGGGCCGTTTGATGGTGTTGGTGATAAACTGATGTCCAGGACACTTTATAATCCAACGTCCACAGGAGGTGGTGGGCGGGCCGTTTGATGGTGTTGGTGATAAACTGATGTCCAGGACAACGTCCACAGGAGGTGGTGGGCGGGCCGTTTGATGGTGTTGGTGATAAACTGATGTCCAGGACAACGTCCACAGGAGGTGGTGGACGGGCCGTTTGATGGTGTTGGTGATAAACTGATGTCCAGGACAACGTCCACAGGAGGTGGTGGGCGGGCCGTTTGATGGTGTTGGTGATAAACTGATGTCCAGGACAACGTCCACAGGAGGTGGTGGACGGGCCGTTTGATGGTGTTGGTGATAAACTGATGTCCAGGACAACGTCCACAGGAGGTGGTGGACGGGCCGTTTGATGGTGTTGGTGATAAACTGATGTCCAGGACAACGTCCACAGGAGGTGGTGGGCGGGCCGTTTGATGGTGTTGGTGATAAACTGATGTCCAGGACAACGTCCACAGGAGGTGGTAGGCGGGCCGTTTGATGGTGTTGGTGATAAACTGATGTCCAGGACACGTTATAACCCAACATCCACAGGAGGTGGTGGGCGGGCCGTTTGATGGTGTTGGTGATAAACTGATGTCCAGGACACGTTATAACCCAACATCCACAGGAGGTGGTGGGCGGGCCGTTTGATGGTGTTGGTGATAAACTGATGTCCAGGACACGTTATAACCCAACGTCCACAGGAGGTGGTGGGCGGGCCGTTTGATGGTGTTGGTGATAAACTGATGTCCAGGACTACGTCCACAGGAGGTGGTGGACGGGCCGTTTGATGGTGTTGGTGATAAACTGATGTCCAGGACAACGTCCACAGGAGGTGGTGGGCGGGCCGTTTGATGGTGTTGGTGATAAACTGATGTCCAGGACAACGTCCACAGGAGGTGGTAGGCGGGCCGTTTGATGGTGTTGGTGATAAACTGATGTCCAGGACAACGTCCACAGGAGGTGGTGGACGGGCCGTTTGATGGTGTTGGTGATAAACTGATGTCCAGGACAACGTCCACAGGAGGTGGTGGGCGGGCCGTTTGATGGTGTTGGTGATAAACTGATGTCCAGGACAACGTCCACAGGAGGTGGTAGGCGGGCCGTTTGATGGTGTTGGTGATAAACTGATGTCCAGGACAACGTCCACAGGAGGTGGTAGGCGGGCCGTTTGATGGTGTTGGTGATAAACTGATGTCCAGGACACGTTATAACCCAACATCCACAGGAGGTGGTGGGCGGGCCGTTTGATGGTGTTGGTGATAAACTGATGTCCAGGACACGTTATAACCCAACATCCACAGGAGGTGGTGGGCGGGCCGTTTGATGGTGTTGGTGATAAACTGATGTCCAGGACACGTTATAACCCAACGTCCACAGGAGGTGGTGGGCGGGCCGTTTGATGGTGTTGGTGATAAACTGATGTCCAGGACTACGTCCACAGGAGGTGGTGGACGGGCCGTTTGATGGTGTTGGTGATAAACTGATGTCCAGGACTACGTCCACAGGAGGTGGTGGGCGGGCCGTTTGATGGTGTTGGTGATAAACTGATGTCCAGGACAACGTCTACAGGAGGTGGTGGACGGGCCGTTTGATGGTGTTGGTGATAAACTGATGTCCAGGACAACGTCCACAGGCCGTTTGATGGTGTTGGTGATAAACTGATGTCCAGGACAACGTCTACAGGAGGTGGTGGACGGGCCGTTTGATGGTGTTGGTGATAAACTGATGTCCAGGACAACGTCCACAGGAGGTGGTGGACGGGCCGTTTGATGGTGTTGGTGATAAACTGATGTCCAGGACAACGTCCACAGGAGGTGGTGGGCGGGCCGTTTGATGGTGTTGGTGATAAACTGATGTCCAGGACACGTTATAACCCAACGTCCACAGGAGGTGGTGGACGGGCCGTTTGATGGTGTTGGTGATAAACTGATGTCCAGGACAACGTCCACAGGAGGTGGTGGGCGGGCCGTTTGATGGTGTTGGTGATAAACTGAGGTCCAGGACACGTTATAACCCAACATCCACAGGAGGTGGTGGACGGGCCGTTTGATGGTGTTGGTGATAAACTGATGTCCAGGACAACGTCTACAGGAGGTGGTGGGCGGGCCGTTTGATGGTGTTGGTGATAAACTGATGTCCAGGACAACGTCCACAGGAGGTGGTGGACGGGCCGTTTGATGGTGTTGGTGATAAACTGAGGTCCAGGACACTGATGGACATTACCTGATAGGAGAAGGCATAGAGTTATTATATGATCTCTACCAATAATTTGAGATTTCAGAACTGGCGTTCGATGATCGTTTTTTGGTTTCGGGTCAAGGTGTAATGAAAAGTTGGTATAAAATATCCCCTTCCAAATCCCAAGTGCTTTGATGCCATCAGAAGTGTTGGCATGACTGAGAAGTTGCTGGGAATTGATTGTTATTTCATCAATATTGAAGATGCGATTATTTCCAGTGATGTTTAAAAAAAACACATCGAGTATTAATGCTGACACCATGCCGAACTTGTCGGTCGCCATCTTGGTTGACAGGGTATCATTAGGGATGTGTCCTAGGGCCAGCTCCAGGATATCTTTAGGCATGTGCCCTAGGACCAGCTGCAGGGTATCTTTAGGGATGTGTCCTAGGGCCAGCTCTAGGGTATCTTTAACGATGTGTCCTAGGACCAGCTCCAGAGTATCTTTAGGGATGTGTCCTAGGACCAGCTCCAGGGTATCTTTAGGGATGTGTCCTAGGGACAGCTCCAGGGTATCTTTAGGGATGTGTCCTAGGGCCAGCTCCAGGGTATCTTTAGGGATGTGTCCTAGGGACAGCTCCAGAGTATCTTTAGTCATGTGTCCTAGGACCAGCTCCAGGGTATCTTTAGGGATGTGTCCTAGGACCAGCTCGAGAGTATATTTAGGGATGTGTCCTAGGACCAGCTCCAGGGTATCTTTAGTCATCTGTCCTGGGACCAGCTCCAGAGTATCTTTAGGGATGTGTCCTAGGGCTAGCTCCAGGGTAGCTTTAGGGATGTGTCCTGGGGCCAGCTCCAGAGTATCTTTAGGGAAGTGTCCTAGGACCAGCTCCAGAGTATCTTTAGGGATGTGTCCTGGGACCAGCTCCAGAGTATCTTTAGGGAAGTGTCCTAGGACCAGCTCCAGAGTATCTTTAGTCATGTGTCCTTGGACCAGCTCCAGGGTATATTTAGGGATGTGTCCTAGGACCAGTTCCAGGGTATCTTTAGGGATGTGTCCTTGGACCAGCTCCAGGGTATATTTAGGGATATGTCCTAGGACCAGTTCCAGGGTATCTTTAGGGATGTGTCCTGGGACCAGCTCCAGGGTATATTTAGGGATGTGTTCTAGGACCAGCTCCAGGGTATCTTTAGGGATGTGTCCTGGGGCCAGCTCCAGAGTATCTTTAGGGATGTGTCCTAGGACCAGTTCCAGGGTATCTTTAGGGATGTGTCCTAGGACCAGTGCTATTCTGTTTGATTTAGAGTGGCAGTTTTAACCTCTGCTCCAGTACATGGTTAATCTTTTGTTGAGTAGTTCAGAAAAATATTGGATGTACTTTATTGAGGGTACTCGGCATAACCGAGAGATGCAGAGTAACTCTCCGATTATTGTTTTGATAAATATCCTACTTTACACATTAACAGATAATAGTCCAATCAATAAAATGAACGTCCTCGTTCTACTTGGCCTTGGAGCTGTATTCACATTGCAAATGGCTGAATAGAATTCTGCAGGTCAATGTTTGTGATGAAATGTCAGGTAAGAAGAGAGGGGCCAGGAGGAGAAAGAGAAAGTGGAGGAGAGAGAGAGAGAGAGAGAGAGAGAGAGAAGAGAAGAGAAGAGAGGAGAGGAGAGGAGAGGAGAGGAGAGGACAGGAGAGGAGAGGAGAGGAGATATATAGGATACGAGAGAGAGAGAGAGAGAGAGAGAGAGAGAGAGAGAGAGAGAGAGGGAGAGGAGAGGAGAGGAGAGGAGAGGAGAGGAGAGGAGAGGAGAGGAGAGGAGAGGAGAGGAGATATACAGGATAAGAGAGAAAGAGAGATAGAGAAGAGGAGAGAAAGGCGGAGGGAGGTAGAGAGGATGAGAGAAGTGCTCCACGCAGAAAGCAGAAGGTGTTTTATTAATTGTGGTTTTAATGTCCAGATTGTGGGAAGGACACAGCTGTGTCGCTAAAGTGACACACACTCTCTGTCACAAATGAAACCCTATTTCCTTTATAGTGCATAACTTCTGACCAGGGCACATGAGGACCCAACCAGACACCCTGGGGATGAGGTGAGACCCAGCCAGACACCCTGGGGATGAGGTGAGACCCAGCCAGACACCCTGGGGAGGAGGTGAGACCCAGCCAGACACCCTGGGGATGAGGTGAGACCCAGCCAGACACCCTGGGGAGGAGGTGAGACCCAGCCAGACACCCTGGGGATGAGGTGAGACCCAGCCAGACACCCTGGGGAGGAGGTGAGACCCAGCCAGACACCCTGGGGATGAGGTGAGACCCAGCCAGACACCCTGGGGATGAGGTGAGACCCAGCCAGACACCTTGGGGAGGAGGTGAGACCCAGCCAGACACCCTGGGGATGAGGTGAGACCCAGCCAGACACCCTGGTGATGAGGTGAGACCCAGCCAGACACCCTGGGGAGGAGGTGAGACCCAGCCAGACACCCTGGTGATGAGGTGAGACCCAGCCAGACACCCTGGGGATGAGGTGAGACCCAGCCAGACACCCTGGGGATGAGGTGAGACCCAGCCACACACCCTGGGGAGGAGGTGAGACCCAGCCAGACACCCTGGGGATGAGGTGAGACTCAGCCAGACACCCTGGGGATGAGGTGAGACCCAACCAGACACCCTGGGGATGAGGTGAGACTCAGCCAGACACCCTGGGGAGGAGTTGAGACCCAGCCAGACACCCTGGGGATGAGGTGAGACCCAGCCAGACACCCTGGGGATGAGGTGAGACCCAACCAGACACCCTGGGGATGAGGTGAGACCCAGCCAGACACCCTGGGGATGAGGTGAGACCCAGCCAGACACCCTGGGGATGAGGTGAGACCCAGCCAGACACCCTGGGGAGGAGGTGAGACCCAGCCAGACACCCTGGGGATGAGGTGAGACCCAGCCAGACACCCTGGGGAGGAGGTGAGACCCAGCCAGACACCCTGGGGATGAGGTGAAACCCAGCCAGACACCCTGGGGAGGAGGTGAGACCCAGCCAGATACCCTGGGGATGAGGTGAGACCCAGCCAGACACCCTGGGGATGAGGTGAGACCCAGCCAGACACCCTGGGGATGAGGTGAAACCCAGCCAGACACCCTGGGGAGGAGGTGAGACCCAGCCAGACACCCTGGTGATGAGGTGAGACCCAGCCAGACACCCTGGGGAGGAGGTGAGACCCAGCCAGACACCCTGGGGATGAGGTGAGACCCAGCCAGACACCCTGGGGAGGAGGTGAGACCCAGCCAGACACCCTGGGGATGAGATGAGACCCAGCCAGACACCCTGGGGAGGAGGTGAGACCCAGCCAGACACCTTGGGGAGGAGGTGAGACCCAGCCAGACACCCTGGGGAGGAGGTGAGACCCAGCCAGACACCCTGGGGAGGAGGGGAGACCCAGCCAGACACCCTGGGGAGGAGGGGAGACTGAGGCATGTTTGTCCTGGACTACACATGGATCATCTGGGCCACCATAGTTTTTGAGTCCTTAAGACACTAACTGTCATACAAGTAGAACAGTTTATAAAAACAGGCCTAACTAGGATCACATGCCATTCAACCAACCCTATCACCCAGTAAGACAACATCTATTGGTCACAAGAAACCAGCCTGACCCACACCATAACTCACCTTACAACCCACGACCAGCCTGACCCACACCATAACTCACCTTACAACCCACGACCAGCCTGACCCACACCATAACTCACCTTACAACCCACGACCAGCCTGACCCACACCATAACTCACCTTACAACCCACGACCAGCCTGACCCACACCATAACTCACCTTACAACCCACGACCAGCCTGACCCACACCATAACTCACCTTACAACCCACGACCAGCCTGACCCACAACACAACCCAGACCTTTAGGGCCAGTGTTCCAGACCTAGATTAAGACTAGCCCCTAGATTAAGACTAGCCCTAGATTAAGACTAGCCCCTAGATTAAGACTAGCCCTAGATTAAGACTAGCCCCTAGATTAAGACTAGCCCCTAGATTAAGACTAGCCCCTAGATTAAGACTAGCCCCTAGATTAAAAAAGCATGTTTAATGGAGATTATCCTTTGAAGGTACTACTTGCTATAGTCCAACACTAGGCTTGATCTGTGTCCAGGAAACTGGCCCTGTAATACTGAAAATCTAACAGATTATTGGTTGAGGATCTAAATCATTGCAGATGTCTAAGAGTCTGCAGGTCCAAAACCTGTATGGTCCTGTCCTTGACGACCGTGAATGGTTACGACATTAGTTCTGTACGGGCTGTGATTTCAGGAAGCGTTTGGATTGGTTGTTCTCAAGGGCAAAGCAGTAACATGCCTCATTTGAACCGTCAACCTTCTGGATGGCAGGCTGTTGCGCACACACACACACACACACACACACTCACTCACTCACACACAGACACACACACACACAGACACACACACACACAGACACACACACAGACACAGACACAGAGACAGACACACACACACACACACTCACACACTGCTCTTTAACCAACAAACCACATTAAGAGCATTAAGGCGTTCAATGACCCTTGTCTTTAACTGTGAAATGAGACATGTCATCCGCAACATCTTAGGCCCGAACGATGCTGATGAGAAAAACTTGTGTGAGTGTGTGTGTTTTGTGTTAACGTGTGTGTTGATATGCAACAGCCCTGAACTAAAATCTCCATGCTCCATAAACCACAAGCCTTGAACCATGTATCTTTTTAATCATCCTCCTCTTGCCAGATGACACAGCGATGAAAAACTAGATTTTTTTTTCCTTCTATTTTTCTCTCCCGTCCGTAAAAGCCAGAAGGTGTCTGATGGTCTAGTCCGACGAGCCATCTGCGTGCGTGTGTGTGTGTGTGTGTGTGTGTGTGTGTGTGTGTGTGTGTGTGTGTGTGTGTGTGTGTGTGTGTGTGTGTGTGTGTGTGTGTGTGTGAGTGTGTGTGTGTGTGTGTGTGTGTGTGTGTGTGTGTGTGTGTGTGAGTGTGTGTGTGTGTGCCTGCGCGCGCGCGTGTGTGTGTGTGTGTGTGTGTGTGTGTGTATGTGTTTGTGCGTGCCTGCGTGTGTGTGTGTGTGTGTGTGTATGTGTTCGTGCGTGCCTGCGTGTGTGTGTGTGTGTGTGTGTGTGTGTGTGTATGTGTTCGTGCGTGCCTGCGTGTGTGTGTGTGTGTGCCTGCGCGTGTGTGTGTGTGTGTGTGTGTGTGTGTGTGTGTGTGTGTGTGTATGTGTTCGTGCGTGCCTGCGTGTGTGTGTGTGTGTGTGCCTGCGCGTGTGTGTGTGTGTGTGTGTGTGTGTTTAGGGGAGAGGTCATCATGTCAGACACAGCTCTGATATCTACCACCTCCATTAAAGGGACAGGTTCCAACGGTCCTTCGTGGTAAAACTACGACCAGACAGAGAAGATGACAAATGCGTTTGTTTCAGTTTAATGTATGCGTTTATTTTCCATCCTTGTTGAATACAGTTAAACCGACAGAGGAAAATAAAGAAAATACACTGAACAAAAATATAAACAAAATCAGTCAATTTAAATAAATACATTAGGTCTTAAGATATGGATTTTACATGACTGGGCAGGGGCACAGCCATGGGTGGGCCTGTGAGGGCATAGGGCCCACCCACTGAGGAACCAGGCCCAGCCAATCAGAATGAGTTTTGTCCACAAAAAGGGCTTCATTACAGACAGAAATACTCATGAGTTTCATCAGCTGTCCGGATGGCTGGTCTCAGATGATCCCACAGGTGAAGAAGCCGGGTGTGGAGGTCCTGGGCTGGTGTGGTTTCACATGGTCTATGGTTGTGGAGGTCCTGGGCTGGCGTGGTTTCACATGGTCTATGGTTGTGGAGGTCCTGGGCTGGCGTGGTTTCACATGGTCTATGGTTGTGGAGGTCCTGGGCTGGCGTGGTTTCACATGGTCTACGATTGTGGAGGTCCTGGGCTGGCACGGTTTCACATGGTCTATGGTTGTGGAGGTCCTGGGCTGGTGTGGTTTCACATGGTCTATGGTGGTGGAGGTCCTGGGCTGGTGTGGTTTCACATGGTCTATGGTTGTGGAGGTCCTGGGCTGGTGTGGTTTCACATGGTCTACGGTTGTGGAGGTCCTGGGCTGGTGTGGTTTCACATGGTCTATGGTTGTGGAGGTCCTGGGCTGGCACGGTTTCACATGGTCTGCATTGAGGACAGTTGGACATAATGCCATATTCTCTAAAATGACGTTGGATGCGGCTTATGGTAGAGAAATGAACATTCAACTGTCTGGCAACAGCTCTGGTGGGCATTCTTGCAGTCAGCATGCCAATCCACGCTCCAATCAAAACTTGACACATCTGTGGCATTGTGTTGTGTGGCTAAACTGCACATTTTAGTGTGACCTTTTATTGACCCCAGCCCAAGGTGCACCTGTGTAATGATCATGCTGCTTAATTAGCTTCTAGATGTGATACACCTGTCAGGTGGATGGATTATCTTGGCAAAAGAGAAATGTTCACTAATGGGGATGTAAACAAATGTGTCAACAAATTTATTGAGAAATAATCTTTTTTTGTGTTTTGGAAAAATACTGGGGCCTTTTATTTCAGCTTGTGAAGTTTGGGACCAAACACTTTACATGTTGCATTTATATTTATATATATTTATATCAGTGGAGAATCTGATATCACAAAACACCATCACAAAAAATATGTCTCCCAGACATCTTATATTCAGTCCACTATGTAAACAACTGTCTCCCAGACATCTTATATCCAGTCCACTATGTAAACAACTGTCTCCCAGACATCTTATATCCACTATGTAAACAACTGTCTCCTAGACATCTTATATCCAGTCCACTATGTAAACAACTGTCTCCCAGACATCTTATATCCAGTCCACTATGTAAACAACTGTCTCCCAGACATCTTATATCCACTATGTAAACAACTGTCTCCTAGACATCTTATATCCACTATGTAAACAACTGTCTCCCAGACATCTTATATCCAGCCCACTATGTAAACAACTGTCTCCTAGACATCTTATATCCAGTCCACTATGTAAACAACTGTCTCCCAGACATCTTATGTCCAGTCCACTATGTAAACAACTGTCTCCCAGACATCTTTTATCCACTATGTAAACAACTAACTGTCTCCCAGACATCTTATGTCCACTATGTAAACAACTGTCTCCCAGACATCTTATATCCAGCCCACTATGTAAACAACTAACTGTCTCCCAGACATCGTATATCCAGTCCACTATGTAAACAACTGTCTCCTAGACATCTTATATCCAGTCCACTATGTAAACAACTCTCTCCCAGACATCTTAAGTCCAGTCCACTATGTAAACAACTGTCTCCCAGACATCTTATATCCAGTCCACTATGTAAACAACTGTCTCCCAGACATCTTAAGTCCAGTACACTATGTAAACAACTGTCTCCCAGACATCTTATATCCAGTCCACTATGTAAACAACTGTCTCCCAGACATCTTATATCCACTATGTAAACAACTGTCTCCCAGACATCTTATATCCACTATTTAAACAACTGTCTCCCAGACATCTTATATCCAGTCCACTATGTAAACAACTGTCTCCCAGACATCTTATATCCACTATGTAAACAACTGTCTCCCAGACATCTTATATCCACTATTTAAACAACTGTCTCCCAGACATCTTAAGTCCAGTACACTATGTAAACAACTGTCTCCCAGACATCTTATATCCACTATGTAAACAACTGTCTCCCAGACATCTTATATCCACTATGTAAACAACTGTCTCCCAGACATCTTATATCCACTATTTAAACAACTGTCTCCCAGACATCTTATATCCACTATGTAAACAACTGTCTCCCAGACATCTTATGTCCAGTCCACTATGTAAACAACTGTCTCCCAGACATCTTATATCCACTATGTAAACAACTGTCTCCCAGACATCTTATATCCACTATGTAAACAACTGTCTCCCAGACATCTTATATCCACTATGTAAACAACTGTCTCCCAGACATCTTATATCCACTATTTAAACAACTGTCTCCCAGACATCTTATATCCACTATGTAAACAACTGTCTCCCAGACATCTTATGTCCAGTCCACTATGTAAACAACTGTCTCCCAGACATCTTATATCCACTATGTAAACAACTGTCTCCCAGACATCTTATATCCACTATGTAAACAACTGTCTCCCAGACATCTTATATCCACTATGTAAACAACTGTCTCCCAGACATCTTATATCCAGCCCACTATGTAAACAACTGTCTCCCAGACATCGTATATCCAGTCCACTATGTAAACAACTGTCTCCCAGACATCTTAAGTCCAGTCCACTATGTAAACAACTGTCTCCTAGACATCGTATATCCAGTCCACTATGTAAACAACTGTCTCCCAGACATCGTACATCCACTGTACTGAGAATCTACAAACAGTTTGTTAAAATTGGTTTATGAGAGAACTTGTACATCACTTTCTGTATCATCGAACCATGTAGAATCAGACTCTCAATAGACTATTCCCTATTCAGTGCACTACTTTAGACCCTATTCCCTATTTAGTGCACTACTTTAGACCCTATTCCCTATTCCCTTTTGACAATGGTTCACAGGGCTCAAGTCGAAAGTAGTGCTTTATAATAGGGAATAGGGTCTAAAATAATCTAATAATAATAATAAGTAAATCTTACTGTAATCACATGGTAATAACTAAAGCCCTGCATGGTGAAGTTACACAGTTGCACCTCTAGCGGACCGATAGAGAGAGCTTCTTCTTCACTTCCACCTCTTCCTGTCTGAAGTTACACGGATATTTGATCAAACCGGAGAAAAATCTGATAATGAATTGGGCATTGAACGAGTTGAGCAATTTTAAAACTTCTTGAATTGGACTCATCTGTAGACATCGGCTGTGTCCCGAAAGTGCACCCTGTTTCCTTAAAAGTAGTGTACTCCGTTTTGACCAGGGACCACTGTGTAGAATATGGTACCGTTTGGGTCACTGCCATACAAACCCTAATGGAAAACAACCTACACACCGAACAGCCCACCTCCCAGAATCCATTTCCACTTTGGAAGAAAAGAGTGGGATAATGTGAAACATTGTTTTCTTATCTTCCTGTCTTGAGTGGATCGGGATTTCAGTCGTGGGATGACAAATCACCGGGATGCACAGATTAAACATTCATCAGCCGGTGGGGGGGGGGGGGGGGGGGGGGGGGGGTAGTAATTGTTTATTTTTTTTTGTGCAGAAGTGTTGTCGCAAAAAAAACAACAACAAAAAAAACCCACCAGATATTTAATGTATCACCGTAGATGTTTGATAACATCTGGTGCTGCCTCTGAAATCTCACAGGCACAAGCGTTCCGCGCTGATAGTGTGTTTCGGGAACATTGTAATTACAAATAAATCCTGCGCCGTGGTCGGCTGTTTGGCGCCGCATCCGCCCCCCCCCGTTCGCTCCTGACGCCCCCCCCCCGACGCAGCCTACAGAACAGATTAACCGGGGAGCGAGAGGTGTTCCTGTTATCTGGTTTACTGTCTGATGTGAGACTCAGATTAGGGATTGGGATGTTAGACAGGATTGGACATGCGGAGATATATCAGGACAGCTCGTTCACACAACGGGAAGAAACAGTAGTGTACTGTGTCCAGTTTGTATGTTATTAAGGAATATATTAAATTATATTATATTAAAGCAGCATTAAGGAAACATAGATAGTGTTTCTGGTCCAGATGTAATCTACCATAAAGTCTATTACAGTTCATGAAATTACAGCGAGTGTCACGTTCTGACCCTAGTTCTCGTGTTATTTCTTTGTTTTAGTTGGCCAGGACGTGAGTTGGGTGGGTATTCTATGTTTTGTGTTTCTAGGTTGGGTTTCTGTGTTTGGCCTGATATGGTTCTCAATCAGAGGCAGGTGTTAGTCGTTGTCTCTGATTGGGAACCATATTTAAGTAGCCTGTTTTGTATTGTGGTTGGTGGGTTATTGTCTATGTGATGTTGCATGTTATAGCACTCAGTTTTTCGCGGTCACGATCGTGTTGTTATTTTGTTTGTTGGTTTAGTGTACTTCGTGTTTTTTCGTCCTTCATTGAAAGTGTGCGTTCACACCACGCTGCGCGTTGGTCTCCTCACTACGACGATCGTGACAGCGAAGTCCAACAGTATTTGGACAGTGACACATGTTCTGTTGTTTTGGCTCTGTAATTCCAGAACAGAACTGAGCTCATATTCCCATGCTAATTCCAGAACAGAACTGACCTTACATTCCCAAGATAATTCCAGAACAGAACTGAGCTCATATTCCCATGCTAATTCCAGAACAGAAGACACAGTTACCCTAGATGTTCACATCCAGTAGAATTAGGAGTGTGATTAGACATACTTTAAGAAGGACGGTGAAATTCCATCTCAGTAGACGGCAGATTGATACTGAAACACAGTCACCATATAGAGGAGTATTTCCTCATTATCTCAAATACAAATCTCATTTGTCCACAGACGACAAGGGCTCTGGTCAAAAGTAGTGCACTATGAAGGGAATAGGGTGCCATTTGGGGAGTAGACAAACTGTCATATCCGAGTCCACGACACACGCATCAATTTCAATATTGCTGCAATCCAGTTGTAAATGATCAGAGAATGTCCCTCTATAAAGAGGCGAACAAGGAACATTCTTAATCCTGGTGATTACCGCATTCTCCATGCCTCTTCAGAGACTGGAACCAGGAGAGAGGATGGGAAGGGAGAACAAGAGAGAGAGAGAAGAGGAGAGGAGAGGAGACAGAGAGGGAGAGGACGAGGGAGGGAGAGAGAGAGGAAGAGAGAGAGAGAGAGGAAGAGAGAGAGAGAGAGAGAGAGAGAGGAAGAGAGAGAGAGAGAGAGAGAGAGAGAGAGAGAGAGAGAGAGAGAAAGAGAGAGAGAGGTAGAAAAGAGAAAGAGAAAGAGAGAGAGGTAGAAAAGAGAAAGGTAGAGAGAGAGAGAGGTAGAAAAGAGAAAGGTAGAGAGAGAAAGGGAGGGGTAGGGAAGAGAGAGAAAGGGAGGGGAAGAGAAGAGAGGTAGAGAGAGAGAGAGGGAGAAGAGGAGAGAGAGAGAGAGAGAGAGAGAGGAGAGAGAGAGAGAGAGTGAGAGAAGAGGAGAGGAGAGAGAGAGGGAGGGAGAGAGAGAGAGAGGAGAGAGAGAGAGAGAGTGAGAGAAGAGGAGAGGAGAGAGAGAGGGAGGGAGAGAGAGAGAGAGGAGAGAGAGAGAGAGAGTGAGAGAAGAGGAGAGGAGAGAGAGAGAGTATTAGATAGCGATATATAGCAAATCTGAAATAAAACATCAATTAATAGACTTTAACAAATACATTTTGTCGTTGATCAACCCCATGCCATGACTAGACACTGAAAAACACACCAATCTCATTCATCATGTCTTGAAACAATATATTTTTGTTTGGCTGTTTATAACTACAGCACCAGTCAAAAGTTTGGATACACCTACTCATTCAAGGGTTTTTCTTTCTTTTTACTATTTTCTACATTGTAGAATAATAGTGATGACATCAAATCACTGAAATAACACCAATGGAATCATGTAATAACCAAAAAAAAAAAGTTAAACAAATCAAAATACATTTTATATTTGAGATTATTCAAAGTTAGCCACCCTTTATATTGATGATCACACACTCTTTTACATTCTCTCAACCCACTTCATGCATTTCAATTAACAGGTGTGACTTGTTAAACGTTCATTTGTGGAATTTCTTTCCTTCTTAATGTGTTTGAGCCAATCAGCTGTGAGCTGACAAGGTAGGGGTGGGATACAGATGAGCCCTATTTGGTAAAAGACCAAGTCCATACTATGGCAAGAGCAGCTCAAATAAGCAAAGAGAAACAGCAGTCCATCATTACTTTAAGACATGAAGGTCAGTCAATACGGAACATTTCAGGAACTTTGAACGTTTCTTCAAGTGCAGTCTCAAAAACCATCAAGCTCTATGATGAAACTGGCTCTCATGAGGACTGCCACAGGAAAGGAAGACCCAGAGTTACCTCTGCTGCAGAGGATAAGTTCATTAGAATAACAGCAGCTCAGATTGCAGCCCAAATAGATGCAAGTAACAGACACATCTCAACATCAACTGTTCAGAGGAGACTGGCGTGAATCAGGTCTTCATGGTCGAGTTGCTGCAAAGAAACCACTACTAAAGGACACCAACAAGAAGAAGAGACTTGCTTGGGCCAAGAAACACGAGCAATAGACATTAGATAGATGGTTCCCACCGTGAAGCATGGAGGAGGTGTTATGGTGTGGGGGTGCTTTGCTGGTGACACTGTCTGTGATTTATTTAGAATTCAGGGCACACCAGGTGAATCTGGTTGAGAGAATGCAGAGAGTGTGCAAAGAGGTCATCAAGGCAAAGGGTGGCTACTTTGAAGAATCTCAAATATAAAATACCACATGATTCTGTATGTGTTACTTCATAGTTGTGATGTATTCACTATAATTCTACGATGTAGAAAATAGTAAAAAAAAATAAAAAAACTTGAAGAAGTAGGTGTGTCCAAACGTTTGACTGGTACTATACATTGTATTCCAAACATGAGTCCTCCCATGGTCATACAGCCTGTTGACTGGTACTATACATTGTATTCTAAACATGAGTCCTCCCATGGTCATACAGCCTGTTGACTGGTACTATACATTGTATTCTAAACATGAGTCCTCCCATGGTCATACAGCCTGTTGACTGGTACTATACATTGTATTCCAAACATGAGTTCTCCCATGGTCATACAGCCTGTTGACTGGTACTGTACATTGTATTCTAAACATGAGTTCTCCCATGGTCATACAGCCTGTTGACTGGTACTATACATTGTATTCTAAACATGAGTTCTCCCATGGTCATACAGCCTGTTGACTGGTACTATACATTGTATTCTAAACATGAGTCCTCCCATGGTCATACAGCCTGTTGACTGGTACTGTACATTGTATTCCAAACATGAGTTCTCCCATGGTCATACAGCCTGTTGACTGGTACTGTACATTGTATTCTAAACATGAGTTCTCCCATGGTCATACAGCCTGTTGACTGGTACTGTACATTGTATTCTAAACATGAGTCCTCCCATGGTCATACAGCCTGTTGACTGGTACTATACATTGTATTCTAAACATGAGTCCTCCCATGGTCATACAGCCTGTTGACTGGTACTATACATTGTATTCCAAACATGAGTTCTCCCATGGTCATACAGCCTGTTGACTGGTACTGTACATTGTATTCTAAACATGAGTCCTCCCATGGTCATACAGCCTGTTGACTGGTACTATACATTGTATTCCAAACATGAGTTCTCCCATGGTCATACAGCCTGTTGACTGGTACTATACATTGTATTCTAAACATGAGTCCTCCCATGGTCATACAGCCTGTTGACTGGTACTATACATTGTATTCTAAACATGAGTTCTCCCATGGTCATGCAGCCTGTTTGCAAGATAAAATATTATTGGTTAGTTGGAAATTGTAATTTAAGGATGAGAAATTGTAAACAAGCAGCAAAGTGTCTGTACTGGAAATAATCCCCTATTCCTATTGGTCAACATGGTTAAATAACTCCCTATTCCTTATAGTCAACATGGTTAAATAACTACCTATTCCTTATAGTCAACATGGTTAAATAACTACCTATTCCTTATAGTCAACATGGTTAAATAACTACCTATTCCTTATGGTCAACATGGTTAAATAACTCCCTATTCCGTATAGTCAACATGGTTAAATAACTACCTATTCCTTATAGTCAACATGGTTAAATAGCTCCCTATTCCTTATAGTCAACATGGTTAAATAACTCCCTATTCCTTATGGTTAACATGGTTAAATAACTCCCTGTTCCTTACATGGTTAAATAACTCCCTGTTCCTTATAGTCAACATGGTTAAATAACTCCCTATTCCTTATAGTCAACATGGTTAAATAACTACCTATTCCTTATAGTCAACATGGTTAAATAACTACCTATTCCTTATAGTCAACATGGTTAAATAACTCCCTATTCCTTATAGTCAACATGGTTAAATAACTCCCTATTCCTTATAGTCAACATGGTTAAATAACTCCCTATTCCTTATAGTCAACATGGTTAAATAACTCCCTATTCCTTATAGTCAACATGGTTAAATAACTCCCTATTCCTTATAGTCAACATGGTTAAATAACTACCTATTCCTTATAGTCAACATGGTTAAATAACTCCCTATTCCTTATAGTCAACATGGTTAAATAACTACCTATTCCTTATAGTCAACATGGTTAAATAACTACCTATTCCTTATAGTCAACATGGTTAAATAACTACCTATTCCTTATAGTCAACATGGTTAAATAACTCCCTATTCCTTATAGTCAACATGGTTAAATAACTCCCTATTCCTTATAGTCAACATGGTTAAATAACTCCCTATTCCTTATAGTCAACATGGTTAAATAACTACCTATTCCTTATAGTCAACATGGTTAAATAACTCCCTATTCCTTATAGTCAACATGGTTAAATAACTACCTATTCCTTATAGTCAACATGGTTAAATAACTACCTATTCCTTATGGTCAACATGGTTAAATAACTACCTATTCCTTATAGTCAACATGGTTAAATAACTACCTATTCCTTATAGTCAACATGGTTAAATAACTCCCTATTCCTTATAGTCAACATGGTTAAATAACTACCTATTCCTTATAGTCAACATGGTTAAATAACTACCTATTCCTTATGGTCAACATGGTTAAATAACTACCTATTCCTTATAGTCAACATGGTTAAGTAACTACCTATTCCTTATAGTCAACATGGTTAAATAACTCCCTATTCCTTATAATCAACATGGTTAAATAACTCCCTATTCCTTATAGTCAACATGGTTAAATAACTCCCTATTCCTTATAGTCAACATGGTTAAATAACTACCTATTCCTTATAGTCAACATGGTTAAATAACTCCCTATTCCTTATAGTCAACATGGTTAAATAACTCCCTATTCCTTATAGTCAACATGGTTAAATAACTACCTATTCCTTATAGTCAACATGGTTAAATAACTCCCTATTCCTTATAGTCAACATGGTTAAATAACTCCCTATTCCTTATAGTCAACATGGTTAAATAACTACCTATTCCTTATAGTCAACATGGTTAAATAACTACCTATTCCTTATAGTCAACATGGTTAAATAACTCCCTATTCCTTATAGTCAACATGGTTAAATAACTACCTATTCCTTATAGTCAACATGGTTAAATAACTACCTATTCCTTATAGTCAACATGGTTAAATAACTCCCTATTCCTTATAGTCAACATGGTTAAATAACTACCTATTCCTTATAGTCAACATGGTTAAATAACTCCCTATTCCTTATAGTCAACATGGTTAAATAACTCCCTATTCCTTATAGTCAACATGGTTAAATAACTCCCTATTCCTTATAGTCAACATGGTTAAATAACTACCTATTCCTTATAGTCAACATGGTTAAATAACTCCCTATTCCTTATAGTCAACATGGTTAAATAACTCCCTATTCCTTATAGTCAACATGGTTAAATAACTACCTATTCCTTATAGTCAACATGGTTAAATAACTCCCTATTCCTTATAGTCAACATGGTTAAATAACTACCTATTCCTTATAGTCAACATGGTTAAATAACTACCTATTCCTTATGGTCAACATGGTTAAATAACTACCTATTCCTTATAGTCAACATGGTTAAATAACTACCTATTCCTTATAGTCAACATGGTTAAATAACTCCCTATTCCTTATAGTCAACATGGTTAAATAACTACCTATTCCTTATAGTCAACATGGTTAAATAACTACCTATTCCTTATGGTCAACATGGTTAAATAACTACCTATTCCTTATAGTCAACATGGTTAAATAACTACCTATTCCTTATAGTCAACATGGTTAAATAACTCCCTATTCCTTATAGTCAACATGGTTAAATAACTCCCTATTCCTTATAGTCAACATGGTTAAATAACTCCCTATTCCTTATAGTCAACATGGTTAAATAACTACCTATTCCTTATAGTCAACATGGTTAAATAACTCCCTATTCCTTATAGTCAACATGGTTAAATAACTCCCTATTCCTTATAGTCAACATGGTTAAATAACTACCTATTCCTTATAGTCAACATGGTTAAATAACTCCCTATTCCTTATAGTCAACATGGTTAAATAACTCCCTATTCCTTATAGTCAACATGGTTAAATAACTACCTATTCCTTATAGTCAACATGGTTAAATAACTACCTATTCCTTATAGTCAACATGGTTAAATAACTCCCTATTCCTTATAGTCAACATGGTTAAATAACTACCTATTCCTTATAGTCAACATGGTTAAATAACTCCCTATTCCTTATAGTCAACATGGTTAAATAACTACCTATTCCTTATAGTCAACATGGTTAAATAACTCCCTATTCCTTATAGTCAACATGGTTAAATAACTACCTATTCCTTATAGTCAACATGGTTAAATAACTCCCTATTCCTTATAGTCAACATGGTTAAATAACTCCCTATTGCTAATGGTCAACAGAACTGCCTCTAAAGGGAATGGGGCTCCATGATGGACACAGAGGTCTCCTTCCACTGTTCTGACGGTCAGCAGGACTCACGTCTCTTCGTTGCAAAGAGAGAGAGAGAGAGAGAGAGAGACAGAGAGAAAGGAGAAAAAAATATATATTTTTTTTCACATTGAGTGACTCAATTTCACGCTCCATTGCCGTATCTGGGGCGACGCTCCATGAAAATCGGTTCAAATATGGGATTTCAGTGAAACAGTATTTTGAAAACTCCTGTGATATGTGGCAGTATTACTTTTCTTCTATTTTGAGAGATTAGATCATTATGTGTGCAGACAGAGACAGTAGAGGTGGGACTACCTGGTTAGTCTGGTCTCTATAAAGGGGACAGCAGGCTGCAGACAGAGACAGTAGAGGTGGGAGTACCTGCTTAGTCTGGTCTCTATAAAGGGGACAGCAGGCTGCAGACAGAGACAGTAGAGGTGGTAGTACCTGGTTAGTCTCTATAAAGGGGACAGCAGGCTACAGACAGAGACAGTAGAGGTGGGACTACCTGGTTAGTCTGGTCTCTATAAAGGGGACAGCAGGATGCAGACAGAGACAGTAGAGGTGGTAGTACCTGGTTAGTCTCTATAAAGGGGACAGCAGGCTACAGACAGAGACAGTAGAGGTGGGACTACCTGGTTAGTCTGGTCTCTATAAAGGGGACAGCAGGTTATGTTTAACCTTCTGCTGAGGTTACCAGGACTGGGTTATGTTTAACCTTCTGCTGAGGTTAACAGGACTGGGTTCTGTTTAACCTTCTGCTGAGGTTACCAGGACTGGGTTATGTTTAACCTTCTGGTGAGGTTAACAGGACTGGGTTATATTTAACCTTCTGCTGAGGTTAACAGGACTGGGTTATGTTTAAACTTCTGCTGAGGTTAACAGGACTGGGTTATGTTAAACCTTCTGCTGAGGTTACCAGGACTGGGTTATGTTTAACCTTCTGGTGAGGTTACCAGGACTGGGTTATGTTTAACCTTCTGGTGAGGTTACCAGGACTGGGTTATGTTAAACCTTCTGCTGAGGTTACCAGGACTGGGTTATGTTTAACCTTCTGGTGAGGTTACCAGGACTGGGTTATGTTAAACCTTCTGCTGAGGTTACCAGGACTGGGTTATGTTTAACCTTCTGGTGAGGTTACCAGGACTGGGTTATGTTTAACCTTCTGGTGAGGTTAACAGGACTGGGTTATATTTAACCTTCTGCTGAGGTTAACAGGACTGGGTTATGTCTAACCTTCTGGTGAGGTTAACAGGACTGGGTTATGTTTAACCTTCTGCTGGGGTTAACAGGACTGCAGACGGCAGGATGCAGCCCAGCGTCTGGTTGAATATATGCTAGAAGTGTGGCTGGACACTGACAGGCCGGGAGGAGGGTGCCGTGTGTGTGTGTGTGTGTGTGTGCACGGTGTTGTGAGTGTGTGTTTGAGAGTGTGGCTGTGTGTGTGTGTGGCTGTGTGTGTGTGTGTGTGGCTGTGTGTGCGGTCATTAAATAATCATCGAGCGTCTGACTTTGTTAAAATCAGATATGGTGAGGCCTCTGTTTTTTTTTTTGTTTTTGTCTCGTGGGTGACATCTTGATCTCTGCTTTGTCATTAGTCAGTGATGTGATGAAATTTACATAGGGCTAATTCACCTGTCTGCTGACAACATCTTCTTCTTCTTTTTCCCGGAGACATCCGTCTTTAATATTTAGAGCAGTACTTTCTCCAACGCCCTTCAACTGTACGCTAGTCCTCCTGCCTGCAGTATTAATGTATTCTTAATGGGAGAGACTCTATAAACGAGACCGTGGCTCTTTAACGTGCTCCAGCATAGCTGCTATTCCCACGTTTAGCCATAATAGACTTTATTACCTTTTCCATCATGTTCGGGCCCTGGTGTTAATTGTTCCACGAGCCAAGGACTTTGTTAACTGGGTGCTGATTTTGATTCCCTGGGGTGTTCTCTGTTCAGGTTTCACCGAGACTCGGGGGGGGGATAGTGTGTAGTGTGTATAGTGTATAGCATGTAGTGTGGAGTGTATAGTGTATAGTGTATAGTGTATAGCATGTAGTGTGGAGTGTATAGTGTATAGTGTATAGTGTATAGCATGTAGTGTGTAGTGTATAGTGTATAGTGTGTAGTGTGTAGTGTGTTGTGTGTGTAGTGTGTGTAGTGTGTGTAGTGTGTGTAGTGTGTAGTGTGTTGTGTGTATGCAGAGTGTGTGTAGTGTGTGTAGTGTGTGTAGTGTGTAGTGTGTAGTGTGTGTAGTGTGTGTAGTGTGTGTAGTGTGTAGTGTGTTGTGTGTATGCAGAGTGTGTGTAGTGTGTGTAGTGTGTGTAGTGTGTAGTGTGTTGTGTGTATGCAGAGTGTGTGTAGTGTGTGTAGTGTGTGTGTAGTGTGCAGCGCTGTAGTGGTTAGTGTGTAGTGGTTAGTGTGCAGCGCTGTAGAGTACTTAAGTAAAAATACTTTAAAGTACTAGTGAAGTAGTTTGTTTTCTAAGTATACGTTTTACGTATTCCCCCGGTACTGCTGCTCTTTCTGTGCACCAGTTCCGGAGCTCTACTTCGCCGACCTTCTACGCGTCACTGAACTGGATCACCAGCACCAACCCCAGGACTGTCTGGTGTCATTACGCACACATGGTTACCATTCCCCCTGATTAGTATGTTATATGTGCCCTCTGTTCCCCAGTGTCTTGTCGGTTATTGTTCCCCGTTATTACGGGTCTCATCCCGTGTATTGTGTACTCGTTATTACGGGTCTCATCCCGTCTATTGTTATTACGGGTCTCATCCTGTGTATTGTGTACTCGTTATTATGGATCTCATCCCGTGTATTGTGAACTCGTTATTACGGATCTCATCCCGCGTATTGTATACTCATTATTACGGGTCTCGTATTGTCATTACGGGTCTCGTCCCGTGTATTGTGTACTCGGTACTATGGATCTCGTCCCGTGTATTGTGTACTCGGTACTACGGATCTCATCCCATTTATTGTGTACTCGGTACTATGGATCTCGTCCCGTGTATTGTGTACTCGGTACTATGGATCTCGTCCCGTGTATTGTGTACTCGGTACTACGGGTCTCATCCCGTGTATTGTGTACTCGGTACTACGGATCTCATCCCGTTTATTGTGTACTCGGTACTATGGATCTCGTCCCATGTGTTGTGTACTCGGTACTACGGGTCTCATCCCGTGTATTGTGTACTCGGTACTACGGGTCTCATCCCGTGTATTGTGTACTCGGTACTACGGGTCTCATCCCGTGTATTGTGTACTCGGTACTACGGATCTCATTCCGTTTATTGTGTACTCGGTACTATGGATCTCGTCCCATGTGTTGTGTACTCGGTACTACGGGTCTCATCCCGTGTATTGTGTACTCGGTACTACGGATCTCATCCCGTGTATTGTGTACTCGGTACTATGGATCTCGTCCCGTGTGTTGTGTACTCGGTACTACGGGTCTCATCCCGTGTACGGTGTACTCGGTACTACGGGTCTCATCCCGTGTATTGTTATTACGGGTCTCATCCCGTGTATTGTGTACTCATTATTACGGATCTCATCCCGTGTATTGTGTACTCGTTATTACGGGTCTCATCCCGTGTATTGTCATTACGGGTCTCGTCCCGTGTATTCATTACGGGTCTCGTCCCGTGTATTCATTAGAGGTTTTACCTCTTTCTTTTGTTTGGGTTACATCAATGTGTTTTTGTATACATTTTGGGCTTCGTCCCCCTGCCTTTTCAGGTCACGTTATATTTTAGGGTGGAGTATTAAAACCCCCCTATGATGTATTCCTGCGCCTGTCTCCAATCATTTATACAACGTGACAACATGTAGTCAACTATTACTTCAATACATTCCTAAAAAAAAAAAAAGTACTTTTTAATTAACTATTCATTTTCACTGACACCCCAAAAAGTACTCTTAACATTTCTAATGCTTAGCAGAACAGGAACATGGTCCAATTCGGGCATTTATCTGGAGAACATCCCTGGTCATTCCTGCTGCCTCACAAAACGCAGATGCTTTGTTTCTACAGTGTTGGAGTGTTGGAGTGTTGGAGTGTTGGAGTGTTGGAGTGATGGAGTGTTGGAGTGTTGGAGTGTTGGAGTGTTGGAGTGTTGGAGTGATGGAGTGATGGAGTGTTGGAGTGATGGAGTGTTGGAGTGTTGGAGTGTCGGAGTGTCGGAGTGCTGGAGTGCTGGAGTGTTGGAGTGTTGGAGTGATGGAGTGTTGGAGTGTTGGAGTGTTGGAGTGTTGGAGTGCTGGAGTGATGCAGTGTTGGAGTGTTGGAGTGTTGGAGTGTTGGAGTGTTGGAGTGATGCAGTGTTGGAGTGTTGGAGTGTTGGAGTGATGGAGTGATGGAGTGTTGGAGTGTTGGAGTGTTGGAGTGCTGGAGTGTTGGAGTGTTGGAGTGTTGGAGTGTTGGAGTGATGGAGTGATGGAGTGATGGAGTGATGGAGTGATGGAGTGTTGGAGTGATGGAGTGATGGAGTGATGGAGTGTTGGAGTGTTGGAGTGTTGGAGTGATGGAGTGATGGAGTGTTGGAGTGTTGGAGTGATGGAGTGTTGGAGTGATGGAGTGTTGGAGTGCTGGAGTGTTGGAGTGATGGAGTGTTGGAGTGATGGAGTGATGGAGTGATGGAGTGTTGGAGTGATGGAGTGATGGAGTGTTGGAGTGTTGGAGTGTTGGAGTGCTGGAGTGTTGGAGTGATGGAGTGTTGGAGTGTTGGAGTGTTGGAGTGCTGGAGTGTTGGAGTGTTGGAGTGTTGGAGTGTTGGAGTGATGGAGTGTTGGAGTGATGGAGTGTTGGAGTGCTGGAGTGTTGGAGTGATGGAGTGTTGGAGTGATGGAGTGATGGAGTGATGGAGTGTTGGAGTGTTGGAGTGTTGGAGTGATGGAGTGATGGAGTGTTGGAGTGTTGGAGTGATGGAGTGTTGGAGTGATGGAGTGTTGGAGTGCTGGAGTGTTGGAGTGATGGAGTGTTGGAGTGATGGAGTGATGGAGTGATGGAGTGTTGGAGTGATGGAGTGATGGAGTGTTGGAGTGTTGGAGTGTTGGAGTGCTGGAGTGTTGGAGTGATGGAGTGTTGGAGTGTTGGAGTGTTGGAGTGATGGAGTGTTGGAGTGTTGGAGTGCTGGAGTGCTGGAGTGTTGGAGTGTTGGAGTGTTGGAGTGCTGGAGTGCTGGAGTGATGGAGTGTTGGAGTGATGGAGTGTTGGAGTGTTGGAGTGTTGGAGTGCTGGAGTGTTGGAGTGATGGAGTGTTGGAGTGTTGGAGTGTTGGAGTGTTGGAGTGTTGGAGTGATGGAGTGTTGGAGTGTTGGAGTGTTGGAGTGTTGGAGTGATGGAGTGATGGAGTGTTGGAGTGTTGGAGTGTTGGAGTGCTGGAGTGTTGGAGTGATGGAGTGTTGGAGTGTTGGAGTGTTGGAGTGTTGGAGTGATGGAGTGTTGGAGTGTTGGAGTGTTGGAGTGATGGAGTGTTGGAGTGTTGGAGTGTTGGAGTGCTGGAGTGGTGGAGTGTTGGAGTGTTGGAGTGTTGGAGTGATGGAGTGTTGGAGTGCTGGAGTGTTGGAGTGTTGGAGTGTTGGAGTGTTGGAGTGCTGGAGTGTTGGAGTGATGGAGTGTTGGAGTGTTGGAGTGTTGGAGTGATGGAGTGTTGGAGTGATGGAGTGTTGGAGTGTTGGAGTGTTGGAGTGTTGGAGTGCTGGAGTGTTGGAGTGATGGAGTGTTGGAGTGTTGGAGTGTTGGAGTGTTGGAGTGTTGGAGTATTGGAGTGCTGGAGTGTTGGAGTGATGGAGTGTTGGAGTGTTGGAGTGTTGGAGTGTTGGAGTGTTGGAGTGATGGAGTGTTGGAGTGTTGGAGTGCTGGAGTGTTGGAGTGATGGAGTGTTGGAGTGTTGGAGTGTTGGAGTGTTGGAGTATTGGAGTGCTGGAGTGTTGGAGTGATGGAGTGTTGGAGTGTTGGAGTGTTGGAGTGTTGGAGTGATGGAGTGTTGGAGTGATGGAGTGTTGGAGTGATGGAGTGTTGGAGTGTTGGAGTGTTGGAGTGCTGGAGTGTTGGAGTGATGGAGTGTTGGAGTGTTGGAGTGTTGGAGTGTTGGAGTGCTGGAGTGTTGGAGTGATGGAGTGTTGGAGTGTTGGAGTGTTGGAGTGATGGAGTGATGGAGTGATGGAGTGTTGGAGTGTTGGAGTGTTGGAGTGTTGGAGTGATGGAGTGTTGGAGTGATGGAGTGATGGAGTGATGGAGTTATGGAGTGATGGAGTGTTGGAGTGTTGGAGTGTTGGAGTGATGGAGTGTTGGAGTGATGGAGTGATGGAGTGATGGAGTGTTGGAGTGTTGGAGTGTTGGAGTGTTGGAGTGATGGAGTGTTGGAGTGATGGAGTGATGGAGTGATGGAGTGTTGGAGTGTTGGAGTGTTGGAGTGTTGGAGTGTTGGAGTGCTGGAGTGTTGGAGTGCTGGAGTGTTGGAGTGCTGGAGTGCTGGAGTGTTGGAGTGTTGGAGTGTTGGAGTGTTGGAGTGATGGAGTGATGGAGTGATGGAGTGATGGAGTGATGGAGTGATGGAGTGTTGGAGTGATGGAGTGTTGGAGTGTTGGAGTGTTGGAGTGTTGGAGTGTTGGAGTGATGGAGTGATGGAGTGTTGGAGTGATGGAGTGTTGGAGTGTTGGAGTGTCGGAGTGTCGGAGTGCTGGAGTGCTGGAGTGTTGGAGTGTTGGAGTGATGGAGTGTTGGAGTGTTGGAGTGTTGGAGTGTTGGAGTGCTGGAGTGATGCAGTGTTGGAGTGTTGGAGTGTTGGAGTGTTGGAGTGTTGGAGTGATGCAGTGTTGGAGTGTTGGAGTGTTGGAGTGATGGAGTGATGGAGTGTTGGAGTGTTGGAGTGTTGGAGTGCTGGAGTGTTGGAGTGTTGGAGTGTTGGAGTGTTGGAGTGATGGAGTGATGGAGTGATGGAGTGATGGAGTGATGGAGTGTTGGAGTGATGGAGTGATGGAGTGATGGAGTGTTGGAGTGTTGGAGTGTTGGAGTGATGGAGTGATGGAGTGTTGGAGTGTTGGAGTGATGGAGTGTTGGAGTGATGGAGTGTTGGAGTGCTGGAGTGTTGGAGTGATGGAGTGTTGGAGTGATGGAGTGATGGAGTGATGGAGTGTTGGAGTGATGGAGTGATGGAGTGTTGGAGTGTTGGAGTGTTGGAGTGCTGGAGTGTTGGAGTGATGGAGTGTTGGAGTGTTGGAGTGTTGGAGTGCTGGAGTGTTGGAGTGTTGGAGTGTTGGAGTGTTGGAGTGATGGAGTGTTGGAGTGATGGAGTGTTGGAGTGCTGGAGTGTTGGAGTGATGGAGTGTTGGAGTGATGGAGTGATGGAGTGATGGAGTGTTGGAGTGTTGGAGTGTTGGAGTGATGGAGTGATGGAGTGTTGGAGTGTTGGAGTGATGGAGTGTTGGAGTGATGGAGTGTTGGAGTGCTGGAGTGTTGGAGTGATGGAGTGTTGGAGTGATGGAGTGATGGAGTGATGGAGTGTTGGAGTGATGGAGTGATGGAGTGTTGGAGTGTTGGAGTGTTGGAGTGCTGGAGTGTTGGAGTGATGGAGTGTTGGAGTGTTGGAGTGTTGGAGTGATGGAGTGTTGGAGTGTTGGAGTGCTGGAGTGCTGGAGTGTTGGAGTGTTGGAGTGTTGGAGTGCTGGAGTGCTGGAGTGATGGAGTGTTGGAGTGATGGAGTGTTGGAGTGTTGGAGTGTTGGAGTGCTGGAGTGTTGGAGTGATGGAGTGTTGGAGTGTTGGAGTGTTGGAGTGTTGGAGTGTTGGAGTGATGGAGTGTTGGAGTGTTGGAGTGTTGGAGTGTTGGAGTGATGGAGTGATGGAGTGTTGGAGTGTTGGAGTGTTGGAGTGCTGGAGTGTTGGAGTGATGGAGTGTTGGAGTGTTGGAGTGTTGGAGTGTTGGAGTGATGGAGTGTTGGAGTGTTGGAGTGTTGGAGTGATGGAGTGTTGGAGTGTTGGAGTGTTGGAGTGCTGGAGTGGTGGAGTGTTGGAGTGTTGGAGTGTTGGAGTGATGGAGTGTTGGAGTGCTGGAGTGTTGGAGTGTTGGAGTGTTGGAGTGTTGGAGTGCTGGAGTGTTGGAGTGATGGAGTGTTGGAGTGTTGGAGTGTTGGAGTGATGGAGTGTTGGAGTGATGGAGTGTTGGAGTGTTGGAGTGTTGGAGTGTTGGAGTGCTGGAGTGTTGGAGTGATGGAGTGTTGGAGTGTTGGAGTGTTGGAGTGTTGGAGTGTTGGAGTATTGGAGTGCTGGAGTGTTGGAGTGATGGAGTGTTGGAGTGTTGGAGTGTTGGAGTGTTGGAGTGTTGGAGTGATGGAGTGTTGGAGTGTTGGAGTGCTGGAGTGTTGGAGTGATGGAGTGTTGGAGTGTTGGAGTGTTGGAGTGTTGGAGTATTGGAGTGCTGGAGTGTTGGAGTGATGGAGTGTTGGAGTGTTGGAGTGTTGGAGTGTTGGAGTGATGGAGTGTTGGAGTGATGGAGTGTTGGAGTGATGGAGTGTTGGAGTGTTGGAGTGTTGGAGTGCTGGAGTGTTGGAGTGATGGAGTGTTGGAGTGTTGGAGTGTTGGAGTGTTGGAGTGTTGGAGTGCTGGAGTGTTGGAGTGATGGAGTGTTGGAGTGTTGGAGTGTTGGAGTGATGGAGTGATGGAGTGATGGAGTGTTGGAGTGTTGGAGTGTTGGAGTGTTGGAGTGATGGAGTGTTGGAGTGATGGAGTGATGGAGTGATGGAGTTATGGAGTGATGGAGTGTTGGAGTGTTGGAGTGTTGGAGTGATGGAGTGTTGGAGTGATGGAGTGATGGAGTGATGGAGTGTTGGAGTGTTGGAGTGTTGGAGTGTTGGAGTGATGGAGTGTTGGAGTGATGGAGTGATGGAGTGATGGAGTGTTGGAGTGTTGGAGTGTTGGAGTGTTGGAGTGTTGGAGTGCTGGAGTGTTGGAGTGCTGGAGTGTTGGAGTGCTGGAGTGTTGGAGTGTTGGAGTGTTGGAGTGCTGGAGTGCTGGAGTGCTGGAGTGTTTGAGTGTTGGAGTGTTGGAGTGTTGGAGTGCTGGAGTGTTGGAGTGCTGGAGTGTTGGAGTGCTGGAGTGTTGGAGTGTTGGAGTGTTGGAGTGTTGGAGTGTTGGAGTGCTGGAGTGTTGGAGTGTTGGAGTGTTGGAGTGCTGGAGTGTTGGAGTGCTGGAGTGCTGGAGTGCTGGAGTGTTGGAGTGTTGGAGTGTTGGAGTGCTGGAGTGTTGGAGTGTTGGAATGTTGGAGTGTTGGAGTGTTGGAGTGTTGGAGTGATGGAGTGCTGGAGTGCTGGAGTGCTGGAGTGTTGGAGTGTTGGAGTGTTGGAGTGTTGGAGTGTTGGAGTGTTGGAATGTTGGAGTGTTGGAGTGTTGGAGTGTTGGAGTGATGGAGTGCTGGAGTGCTGGAGTGCTGGAGTGCTGGAGTGTTGGAGTGTTGGAGTGCTGGAGTGCTGGAGTGTTGGAGTGTTGGAGTGTTGGAGTGTTGGAGTGTTGGAGTGCTGGAGTGTTGGAGTGTTGGAGTGTTGGAGTGTTGGAGTGTTGGAGTGCTGGAGTGTTGGAGTGCTGGAGTGTTGGAGTGTTGGAGTGTTGGAGTGTTGGAGTGTTGGAGTGTTGGAGTGCTGGAGTGCTGGAGTGCTGGAGTGTTGGAGTGTTGGAGTGCTGGAGTGTTGGAGTGCTGGAGTGTTGGAGTGCTGGAGTGATGCAGTGTTGGAGTGTTGGAGTGTTGGAGTGTTGGAGTGCTGGAGTGTTGGAGTGTTGGAGTGTTGGAGTGTTGGAGTGTTGGAGTGCTGGAGTGTTGGAGTGTTGGAGTGCGACGCTGGATATCAGTCAATGCAAAACAAAACAAAAATAAATGGTGAAATCTGGTTTGTTTAACATAAGGAATTTGAAATGATTTACTCTTGTACATTTAACTTTGATATTTGAGTATATTTGAGTAATTACATTTACTTTTGATATATTTAAAAGCAAATACTTTTAGAATTCTACTCAAGTACGATATTACTAGGTGGCCTTCTATTGAGGTACCTGCTTTTACTCAAGTTTGACAATTGGGTACTTTTTCCACCACTGGTAGTGTGTGTGTGTGTGTGTGTGTGTAGTGTAGTGTTGTGTGTGTGTGTGGTGTGCAATGTGTAGTGTGCAATGCGCAGTGCGAGTGTGTGTGGTGTGCAGTGAGTAGTGTGCAGTGTGTGTGGTGTGGTGTGGCTTGCAGTGTGCAGTGCGCAATGTGTGTGTGTGTGTGTGTGTGTGTGTGTGTGTGCAGTGTGTAGTGTGTAGTGTGCAATGCGTGGTGTGGTGTGCAGGGTGTGTGTGTGTGTGTGTGTGTGTGTGTGTGTGTGTGTGTGTTCCCCATGCATCCCCCTCCACGCAATATTTTCTAATATTGATTTAATTAGATTTTCCAGCTATTATACACCCCCTTGGTTCTCCTCCATATTAGTCACATCTGTTACATCATTATAGTCCATTATCAGAGACAATTATACCATAAAAAACACAGACAAATATCACCAGAGATAATCTGTTTCTGGATAGCAAAGAAATTACTGTTGATGACATGACCTCTTTGTGTGGACATCTTGTCTAGATGTTGTAATGTTGTTGAGATGATCTCTGGCTGTGGACATCATGTTGTAATGTTGTTGAGATGATCGCTGGGTGTGGACATCATGTTGTAATGTTGTTGAGATGATCTCTGGCTGTGGACATCATGTTGTAATGTTGTTGAGATGATCTCTGGCTGTGGACATCATGTTGTAATGTTGTTGAGATGATCGCTGGGTGTGGACATCATGTTGTAATGTTGTTGAGATGATCTCTGGCTGTGGACATCATGTTGTAATGTTGTTGAGATGATCGCTGGGTGTGGACATCATGTTGTAATGTTGTTGAGATGATCTCTGGCTGTGGACATCATGTTGTAATGTTGTTGAGATGATCTCTGGCTGTGGACATCATGTTGTAATGTTGTTGAGATGATCTCTGGGTGTGGACATCATGTCTAGATGTTGTAATGTTGTTGAGATGATCTTTGGGTGTTGACATCATGTCTAGATGTTGTAATGTATACCATTAATCATAACAATCTTGAATCAAGGGAAGGGATGTAGCTCTCAATGCCAATGCCCCTACCAGATTCCCTATATAGTGCACTACTTTTGACCAGGGCCCATAGAGATGTTGTTCAACACCCGTCTCAATATCAACAGAAGAAGAGGAGACTCCGGGATGCTGGAGATCTAGACAGAGTTGCAAAGACAAAGCCATATCTCAGAATGGCCAATAAAAATAGATTAAAACGGGCAAAAGAACACAGATGCTGGACAGAGGAATTCTGCCTAGAAGGCCAGCAGTCCGGAGTCGCCTCTTCTTCTGTTGACGTTGAGACTGGTGTTTTGCGGGTACTATTTAACGAAGCTGCCAGTTGAGGACTTGTGAGGTGTCTGGTTCTCAAACAAGACACTCTAATGTACTTGTCCTCTTGCTCAGTTGTGCACCGGGGCCTCCCACACCTCTTTCTATTCTGGCTAGAGCCAGTTTGCTCTGTTCTGTGAATGGAGTAGTACACAGGGTTGTACGAGATCTTCAGTTTCTTGGCAATTTCTCGCATTGAATAGCTTAATTTCTCAGAACAAGAATAGACTGACAAGTTTCAGAAGAAAGGCATTTGTTTCTGGCCATTTTGAGCCTGTAATCGAACCCACAAATGCTGATGCTCCAGATACTCAACTTGTCTAAAGAAGACCAGTTTTATTGCTTTATTGGACAACCGTTTTCAGCTGTGCTAATATAATTGCAAAAGGGTTTTCTAATGATCAATTAGAACGTGCCATTGGAACAGAGGAGTGATGGTTGCTGATAATGGGCCTCTGTACACCTATATGTAGATAATCTATTAAAAATCTGTCGTTTCCAGTTTACGTACAGGGTGCAGCTGCTACGCTTCCTGGGGTTCACCAACTCTTATCACAGCTTTATCCGGAGTTACAGCACCCTGGCCTCCCCCCTGTCTGCACTCACCTCTACCAAGGTTCCGTTCACGTGGTCCTCTGTCGCTGACCGGGCGTTCCGGGTCCTTAAACACCACTTCACCACTGCTCCTATCCTGGTTCATCCTGACCCTTCCCTCAGTTCGTGGTGGAGGCCGATGCTTTGGATGTCGGAGTGGAGGCTGTCCTGTCCCAACGTTCTGCCCTGGACCTTAAAGCTGCATCCCTGCGCCTTCTTCTCCCACCGTCTCAACGCCACGGAGAGGCACAACGCTGTCTTTCTTTTTCTCGCCCTCCTGGTTTTGACCCTTGCCTGTCCTGACTCTGAGTCCGCGTGCCTGACCACTCTGCCTGCCCCTGAGCCTGAGCCTGCCTGACCACTCTGCCTGCCCCTGAGCCTGAGCCTGCCTGACCACTCTGCCTGCCCCTGACCCTGAGCCTGCCTGACCACTCTGCCTGCCCCTGAGCCTGAGCCTGCCTGACCACTCTGCCTGCCCCTGACCCTGAGCCTGCCTGACCACTCTGCCTGCCCCTGACCCTGAGCCTGCCTGACCACTCTGCCTGCCCCTGACCCTGAGCCTGCCTGACCACTCTGCCTGCCCCTGACCCTGAGCCTGCCTGACCACTCTGCCTGCCCCTGACCCTGAGCCTGCCTGAACACTCTGCCTGCCCCTGAGCCTGAGCCTGCCTGACCACTCTGCCTGCCCCTGACCCTGAGCCTGCCTGACCACTCTGCCTGCCCCTGACCCTGAGCCTGCCTGACCACTCTGCCTGCCCCTGACCCTGAGCCTGCCTGACCACTCTGCCTGCCCCTGAGCCTGAGCCTGCCTGACCACTCTGCCTGCCCCTGACCCTGAGCCTGCCTGACTACTCTGCCTGCCCCTGAGCCTGAGCCTGCCTGACCACTCTGCCTGCCCCTGACCCTGAGCCTGAGCCTGCCTGACCACTCTGCCTGCCCCTGACCCTGAGCCTGAGCCTGCCTGACCACTCTGCCTGCCCCTGACCCTGAGCCTGCCTGACCACTCTGCCTGCCCCTGACCCTGCCGACCTTTGCCCCACCTCTGGTTTACTGACCCCTGCCTGCCTTGACCTCTCTGTCTGTTGCCTGACCCCGGTTAGAATTATTAAACCATTGTTAATTCGACGTTGTCTGCATCTGGGTCTTACCTTCATACCTGATAGATACAGGGAAGAGGTGTATATACCAGATACAGGGAAGAGGTATATACCAGACACAGGGGAGAGGTGTATATACCAGATACAGGGAAGAGGTATATACCAGACACAGGGAAGAGGTGTATATACCAGACACAGGGAAGAGGTATATACCAGATACAGGGAAGAGGTGTATATACCAGATACAGGGAAGAGGTATATACCAGACACAGGGAAGAGGTGTATATACCAGATACAGGGAAGAGGTATATACCAGACACAGGGGAGAGGTATATATATACCAGACACAGGGGAGAGGTGTATATACCAGACACAGGGAAGAGGTATATACCAGATACAGGGAAGAGGTGTATATACCAGATACAGGGAAGAGGTGTATATACCAGATACAGGGAAGAGGTATATACCAGATACAGGGAAGAGGTGTATATACCAGATACAGGGAAGAGGTATATACCAGACACAGGGAAGAGGTGTATATACCAGATACAGGGAAGAGGTATATACCAGACACAGGGAAGAGGTATATATACCAGACACAGGGAAGAGGTGTATATACCAGATACAGGGAAGAGGTGTATATACCAGATACAGGGAAGAGGTATATACCAGACACAGGGAAGAGGTATATATACCAGATACAGGGGAGAGGTGTATACCAGACACAGGGAAGAGGTGTATATACCAGATACAGGGAAGAGGTGTATATACCAGATACAGGGAAGAGGTATATACCAGACACAGGGGAGAGGTGTATATACCAGATACAGGGGAGAGGTGTATACCAGATACAGGGGAGAGGTGTATATACCAGATACAGGGGAGAGGTGTATATACCAGATACAGGGAAGAGGTGTATATACCAGATACAGGGAAGAGGTATATACCAGACACAGGGAAGAGGTGTATATACCAGATACAGGGAAGAGGTGTATATACCAGATACAGGGAAGAGGTATATACCAGACACAGGGAAGAGGTGTATATACCAGATACAGGGAAGAGGTATATACCAGACACAGGGAAGAGGTGTATATACCAGATACAGGGAATAGGTATATACCAGACACAGGGGAGAGGTGTATATACCAGATACAGGGGAGAGGTGTATATACCAGACACAGGGGAGAGGTGTATATATACCAGACACAGGGGAGAGGTGTATACCAGACACAGGGGAGAGGTGTATACCAGACACAGGGGAGAGGTGTATATACCAGACACAGGGGAGAGGTGTATATACCAGATACAGGGGAGAGGTGTATATATACCAGACACAGGGGAGAGGTGTATACCAGACACAGGGGAGAGGTGTATACCAGACACAGGGGAGAGGTGTATATACCAGACACAGGGGAGAGGTGTATACCAGACACAGGGGAGAGGTGTATATACCAGATACAGGGGAGAGGTGTATATATACCAGATACGGCAGGGTAGCCTAGTGGTTAGAGTGTTGGACTAGTAACCGAAAGGTTGCAAGTTCGAATCCCCGAGCTGACTAGGTACAAATCTGTCGTTCTGCCCCTGAACAGGCAGTTAACCCACTGTTCCTAGGCCGTCATTGAAAATAAGTATTTGTTCTTAACTGACCAGATGCAGGGAAGAGGTGTATACCAGATACAGGGAAGGGTACAGGGAAGAGGTGTATACCAGATACAGGGAAGAGGTGTATACCAGATTCAGGGAAGAGGTGTATACCAGATACAGGGAAGAGGTGTATACCAGATACAGGGAAGAGGTGTATACCAGATTCAGGGAAGAGGTGTATACCAGATACAGGGAAGAGGTGTATACCAGATTCAGGGAAGAGGTGTATACCAGATACAAAACTGATATTGACATACCCCAAGCGACTTACAGCTGTAATCGCAGCAAAAGGTGGCGCTACAAAGTATTAACTTAAGGGGGCTGAATAATTTTGCACGCCCAATTTTTCAGTTTTTGATTTGTTAAAAAAGTTTGAAATATCCAATAAACGTCGTTCCACTTCATGATTGTGTCCCACTTGTTGTCAGATTCTTCACAAAAAATACAGTTTTATATCTTTATGTTTGAAGCCTGAAATGTGGCAAAAGGTCGCAAAATTCAAAGGGGCCGAATACTTTCGTAAGGCACTGTATGTACCAGATACAGGGAAGAGGGGGGCTATTTGGTACGAAGGCCAACACTCAATGAAGAGATCAAGCAGTGGTAGTTATCATACATCACAGAGGGAGAACGCTGGAGAGATGTTGTTCTCCATCGCATGTCAAAGATCAGCCAATTTGTGCCAGCCTCTTGTATAACTTTTCATAAACCCCCCCCCCCCCCCCCGTTGAGCTCAGTAATAGAAAGAGTTGGGATGCCTCTGATCTTTAGATCTCACAGGCTGTAAGATAATCAGGAAAAACAACTTGTGTGTCAAAAGACCCCAACTTTGATTTAACTCCATACTGTCATTAGAATGAATGGACTGTTGATTTAACTCCATACTATCATTATAATGACTGGACTGTTGATTTAACTCCATACTATCATTAGAATGAATGGACTGTTGATTTAACTCCATACTATCATTAGAATGAATGGACTGTTGATTTAACTCCATACTATCATTATAATGAATGGACTGTTGATTTAACTCCATACTGTCATTATAATGACTGGACTGTTGATTTAACTCCATACTATCATTAGAATGAATGGACTGTTGATTTAACTCCATACTATCATTATAATGAATGGACTGTTGATTTAACTCCATACTGTCATTATAATGAATGGACTGTTGATTTAACTCCATACTATCATTATAATGAATGGACTGTTGATTTAACTCCATACTATCATTATAATGAATGGACTGTTGATTTAACTCTGCTGTCATTAGAATGAATGGACTGTTGATTTAACTCCATGCTGTCATTACAATGAATGGACTGTTGATTTAACTCCATACTGTCATTACAATGAATGGACTGTTGATTTAACTCCATACTGTCATTACAATGAATGGACTGTTGATTTAACTCCACGCTGTCATTAGAATGAATGGACTGTTGATTTAACTCCATACTATCATTAGAATGAATGGACTGTTGATTTAACTCCATACTATCATTAGAATGAATGGACTGTTGATTTAACTCCATGCTGTCATTATAATGAATGGAATGTTGATTTAACTCCATACTGTCATTATAATGAATGGACTGTTGATTTAACTCCATACTGTCATTATAATGAATGGACTGTTGATTTAACTCCATGCTGTCATTAGAATGAATGGACTGTTGATTTAACTCCATACTGTCATTAGAATGAATGGACTGTTGATTTAACTCCATACTATCATTATAATGAATGGACTGTTGATTTAACTCCATGCTGTCATTAGAATGAATGGACTGTTGATTTAACTCCATACTGTCATTATAATGAATGGACTGTTGATTTAACTCCATACTGTCATTAGAATGAATGGACTGTTGATTTAACTCCATGCTATCATTATAATGAATGGACTGTTGATTTAACTCCATACTGTCATTATAATGAACGGACTGTTGATTTAACTCCATACTGTCATTACAATGAATGGACTGTTGATTTAACTCCATACTATCATTATAATGAATGGACTGTTGATTTAACTCCATACTATCATTAGAATGAATGGACTGTTGATTTAACTCCATGCTGTCATTAGAATGAATGGACTGTTGATTTAACTCCATGCTATCATTATAATGAATGGACTGTTGATTTAACTCCATACTGTCATTATAATGAATGGACTGTTGATTTAACTCCATACTGTCATTACAATGAATGGACTGTTGATTTAACTCCATACTATCATTATAATGAATGGACTGTTGATTTAACTCCATGCTATCATTATAATGAATGGACTGTTGATTTAACTCCATACTGTCATTATAATGAATGGACTGTTGATTTAACTCCATACTGTCATTACAATGAATGGACTGTTGATTTAACTCCATACTGTCATTAGAATGAATGGACTGTTGATTTAACTCCATACTGTCATTACTGAAGGTTTTTGACTCCTCCCATGTCTTTTCTTTAAGGCCAGTTGAAGTTAACAAATATATCCCATAATGCCCTTGACATAATAGACTCCTAATGGAGACAGACAGTTGGGGTGATTTCAGGTACATTGTGTTATCTATCTAACTCTAACCCTCTACATAAAAGAGAATGTTCACAGTATTTGGACTATGGCCTCTGGGGTGTTTAACATGTTTACGCTACCAAACACACAGAAACACTATTTTTGAATCAAAAGGAATGAGAAATGTATCAAAGACCCTTGAATTCAGTCACAGGCAATGAACATCTTCTTAAACATTGAAATGGAAAGAGATGATATGATATATCGTAACGAAGTAGCCAACCCAAAACCGCTCTAGCAAGGAGCAGAAGAGGTGAGTCATTTAGTTTGATTTTAAGATTATACTACCACCTCAGGACAGATGGCATTGCATTACGAAAGGTCATTTCATTACGGAAGGTGATTTGGAAACAGCATAGTTTGATTCCAGTGTTCTCGTAAACTAGTTTTACCCTAGCCTGGTTCCAGATTGGTTTGTGCGCCCCTGCTTTGAAGCAGGCTGTAGTTCTACTCTATTAACCAGTCTATAGATAAGACTCTCTTGGCTTTGAACCAGGCTGTAGTTCTATCATTTTAACCAGTCTATAGATAAGACTCTCATGGCTTTGAACCAGGCTGTAGTTCTACCCTATTAAGCAGTCTGTTGATAAGAGACCTCTCCTCTCTCTCTTGGCTTTGAACCAGGCTATAGTTCTATCCTATTAAGCAGTCTATTGATAAGAGTCCTCTCCTCTTCTCCTCCTAATAAATAGTAAGTCACTGTCTCCGTCTCAAATGGCTGCCATTGGGATGCAGCCCCCGGATTCTCCATGTCATTTGAATGTATCACACCATTTTATAATGACCTCTAATTAACTCTGATCCATTTAGGACGTTATTAGCAGAAAGGGAAACGATGGCTTCGTCCTCTAAACTAAAGAGTTGGGAGACCAGCAGCTCGCTGTCCCGAGAACCAGGCAAAAGCACTTCAACGTCTTTGATGTCGGTTCAAAATGTCAGGGATTACACTTGTAGAACTATTTCTAGTGAGTTCAAATGAGATGAATGAAATGGTTGAATGACCTTTAAACTTTGAGATTGACTTATAGTGGGCGCCACCACTGCATCGGGGAGTAGCACACGTCTCCACAATGCAGCATCAATCCTACCCATCTCTTAAAAACAGTGATCCACAGGCCTCACAGATTAGAGTCGATCCGTCAGGCTCCAGCAAATGCTGCACAAGCACACTAAAATTGATTTTCATCAACATTGAAGAGGGGTTCAAACACACGTTGGGTAACAACGAAGAGCTTTCATCCCACAGGAGACATACATCCTGTTATACCACCAGACAGGAGACATACATCCTGTTATACCACCAGACAGGAGACATACATCCTGTTATACCACCAGACAGGAGACATACATCCTGTTATACCACCAGACAGGAGACATACATCCTGTTATACTACCAGACAGGAGACATACATCCTGTTATACCACCAGACAGGAGACATACATCCTGTTATACTACCAGACAGGAGACATACATCCTGTTATACCACCAGACAGGAGACATACATCCTGTTATACTACCAGACAGGAGACATACATCCTGTTATACTACCAGACAGGAGACATACATCCTGTTATACCACCAGACAGGAGACATACATCCTGTTATACCACCAGACAGGAGACATACATCCTGTTATACCACCAGACAGGAGACATACATCCTGTTATACTACCAGACAGGAGACATACATCCTGTTATACCACCAGACAGGAGACATACATCCTGTTATACCACCAGACAGGAGACATACATCCTGTTATACCACCAGACAGGAGACATACATCCTGTTATACCACCAGACAGGAGACATACATCCTGTTATACCACCAGACAGGAGACATACATCCTGTTATACCACCAGACAGGAGACATACATCCTGTTATACTACCAGACAGGAGACATACATCCTGTTATACCACCAGACAGGAGACATACATCCTGTTATACTACCAGACAGGAGACATACATCCTGTTATACCACCAGACAGGAGACATACAT
This sequence comes from Oncorhynchus mykiss, assembly GCF_057628025.1. Taxonomy (NCBI): domain Eukaryota; kingdom Metazoa; phylum Chordata; class Actinopteri; order Salmoniformes; family Salmonidae; genus Oncorhynchus; species Oncorhynchus mykiss. The sequence continues at coordinate 11,690,129 of NC_143039.1, forward strand.
CCTGTTATACTACCAGACAGGAGACATACATCCTGTTATACCACCAGACAGGAGACATACATCCTGTTATACCACCAGACAGGAGACATACATCCTGTTATACCACCAGACAGGAGACATACATCCTGTTATACTACCAGACAGGAGACATACATCCTGTTATACCACCAGACAGGAGACATACATCCTGTTATACTACCAGACAGGAGACATACATCCTGTTATACTACCAGACAGGAGACATACATCCTGTTATACCACCAGACAGGAGACATACATCCTGTTATACTACCAGACAGGAGACATACATCCTGTTATACCACCAGACAGGAGACATACATCCTGTTATACCACCAGACAGGAGACATACATCCTGTTATACCACCAGACAGGAGACATACATCCTGTTATACTACCAGACAGGAGACATACATCATGTTATACCACCAGACAGGAGACATACATCCTGTTATACCACCAGACAGGAGACATACATCCTGTTATACCACCAGACAGGAGAAATACATCCTGTTATACCACCAGACAGGAGACATACATCCTGTTATACCACCAGACAGGAGACATACATCCTGTTATACCACCAGACAGGAGACATACATCCTGTTAAACTACCAGACAGGAGACATACATCCTGTTATACCACCAGACAGGAGACATACATCCTGTTATACCACCAGACAGGAGACATGCATCCTGTTATACTACCAGACATACATCCTGTTATACCACCAGACAGGAGACATACATCCTGTTATACCACCAGACAGGAGACATGCATCCTGTTATACTACCAGACATACATCCTGTTATATTCCCAGACAGGAGACATGCATCCTCTAACACCCCAGAAAGACTGTTATTGGAAAGTGGTTGTGGGAATAAAGGAGAAGGGAGGATCTGGGAGACAGTTTTAAAACAGTTTAACGAGAAGTCGGATACTCGCTTAAAATGTACGGTTATCGATAGACCACCCTCCACCCTCAGCACAGGCTAAATGGGACACCTCCACCCTCAGCACAGGCTGAATGGAACACCTCCACCCTCAGCACAGGCTGAATGGAACACCTCCACCCTCAGCACAGGCTGAATGGAACACCTCCACCCTCAGCACAGGCTGAATGGAACACCTCCACCCTCAGCACAGGCTGAATGGAACACCTCCACCCTCAGCACAGGCTGAATGGAACACCTCCACCCTCAGCACAGGCTGAATGGAACACTTCCACCCTCAGCACAGGCTGAATGGAACACTTCCACCCTCAGCACAGGCTAAATGGAACACTTCCACCCTCAGCACAGGCTGAATGGAACACCGCCACCCTCAGCACAGGCTGAATGGGACACCTCCACCCTCAGCACAGGCTGAATGGAACACCTCCACCCTCAGCACAGGCTGAATGGAACACTTCCACCCTCAGCACAGGCTAAATGGAACACTTCCACCCTCAGCACAGGCTGAATGGAACACCGCCACCCTCAGCACAGGCTGAATGGGACACCTCCACCCTCAGCACAGGCTGAATGGGACACTTCCACTCTCAGCACAGGCTAAATGGAACACCTCCACCCTCAGCACAGGCTAAATGGAACACCTCCACCCTCAGCACAGGCTAAATGGAACACCTCCACCCTCAGCACAGGCTAAATGGAACACCTCCACCCTCAGCACAGGCTAAATGGAACACCTCCACCCTCAGCACAGGCTAAATAGAACACCTCCACCCTCAGCACAGGCTAAATGGAACACCTCCACCCTCAGCACAGGCTAAATGGAACACTTCCACCCTCAGCACAGGCTAAATGGAACACTTCCACCCTCAGCACAGGCTGAATGGAACACTTCCTCCCTCAGCACAGGCTGAATGGAACACTTCCACCCTCAGCACAGGCTAAATGGAACACCTCCACCCTCAGCACAGGTTGAATGGAACACCTCCACCCTCAGCACAGGCTGAATGGAACACTTCCACCCTCAGCACAGGCTGAATGGAACACTTCCACCCTCAGCACAGGCTAAATGGAACACCTCCACCCTCAGCACAGGTTGAATGGAACACCTCCACCCTCAGCACAGGCTAAATGGAACACCTCCACCCTCAGCACAGGCTGAATGGAACACCTCCACCCTCAGCACAGGCTGAATGGAACACCTCCACCCTCAGCACAGGCTAAATGGAACACCTCCACCCTCAGCACAGGCTGAATGGAACACCTCCACCCTCAGCACAGGCTGAATGGAACACCTCCACCCTCAGCACAGGCTAAATGGAACGCTTGAATTAGGTTTAAAGGGTGTACATTTCAGTGACGGGGTGAGATGGGACGGTGTGTGGGGGTGTGTTTTTGTGCTTTTCTCCCTCTGAAATCCCTCTCTCCCCTGTCTGCTCCCATGTCTCTCCCCTGTCTCCTCCCCTGTCTCTCCCCTGTCTCCTCCCATGTCTCTCCCCTGTCTCTCTCCATGTCTCTCCCCTGTCTCCTCCCATGTCTCTCCACTGTCTCCTCCCATGTCTCTCCACTGTCTCTCTCCATGTCTCTCCCCTGTCTCTCCCCTGTCTCCTCCCATGTCTCTCCCCTGTCTCCTCCCATGTCTCTCCCCTTTCTCCTCCCATGTCTATCCCCTTTCTCCTCCCATGTCTCTCCCCTGTCTCCTCCCCTGTCTCTTCCCATGTCTCTCCCCTGTCTCTCTCCATGTCTCTCCCCTGTCTCTTCCCCTGTCTCTCCCCTGTCTCCTCCCATATCTCTCCCCTGTCTCCTCCCATGTCTCTCCCCTGTCTCCTCCCATGTCTCTCCCCAGCCTCTCCCCTGTCTCCTCCCATATCTCTCCCCAGTCTCTCCCCTGTCTCCTCCCATGTCTCTCCCCTGTCTCCTCCCCTAAATAAGCCCAGTTTGACTCCCCCCCCCCCCCCCCCCCCCACACACACACACACACACACACACACACACACAATATTGTGTACTTCCATAACCTTCCTCTGTCAGCTGAGAACTAGCAGAGGCTATAAATATGGCCGACGGGCTGGCAACACAGCTATATATCCTGGATCAAATATACAAATGTGTTTTATGGAGGTCAACAACCAGCCGTCCGTTTCCCGGCTCAGAGCGCCGGAACATAACTTTCCCTCAAGGTTATTTCCCTTTTGCTCGCTGTGTTAGTGAAACCTGTTTAAAAGGCTGGCCAAATTATTTACTCTCATTCCTGACACTATTCATGTCTCCTTTTTTTTCTGGGAGAGAGAGAGAGAGAGGGGTGGGGGGGATGTCTAGCTTACCATCACCTCTCTTTCTGTCTCTGTCTCTCTCACTCTTTCTCCCTGTCCAGCGACAGTACCCAGCCCGGGGTCTCCAGCGACGGTCCCCAGCCCAGTGTCTCCAGCGACGGTCCCCAGCCCGGGGTCTTCAGCCCGGGGTCTCCAGCCCAGGGTCCCCAGCCCGGGGTCTCCAGCGACGGTCCCCAGCCCAGTGTCTCCAGCGACGGTCTCCAGCCCGGAGTCTCCAGCGACGGTCCCCAGCCCGAGTCTCCAGCGACAGTCTCCAGCCCGGGGTCTCCAGCGACGGTCTCCAGCCCGGGGTCTCCAGCGACGGTCCCCAGCCCGGTGTCTCCAGCGACGGTCCCCAGCTCGGGGTCTCCAGCAACGATCCCCAGTCCAGAGCCTCCGGCGATGAGCCACGGTTCAGCTCAACAAAGGCGGAGGGACCAGTGTAATGAAGGGGGGCGGCATCCAGAAGCAGAGACGCCAACGAGGGTAGATGCCCACCCGGACCCTCCCCTATAAGTTCAGGTTTGCGGTCGGGAGTCTGCACCTTTGGGGGGGGGGGGGCACTGTCACGCCCTGACCTTAGTTATCTTTGTTTTCTTTATTATTTTGGTTAGTTCAGGGTGTGACGAGGGTGGGTATGTTAGTTTTTGTATTGTCTAGGGGGTTTTGTAAGTCTAGGTATATGTAGTTCTATGGTGGACTGAATTGGTTCCCAATCAGAGGCAGCTATTTATCGTTGTCTCTGATTGGGGACCATATTTAGCTAGCCATATTCCTTGGTTATTCCGTGGGTTCTTATTCTATGTTTAGTTGCCTGTCTGCACTAGCCATATTAGCTTCGCAGTTCGTTTTGTTGTTTTGTTCATTTGTTAAATAAAGAAGAATGTACGCTTACCACGCTGCGCCTTGGTCTCCTCCATACAACGAACGTGACAGATCTGTGTAATCTGAGGGAAATATGTGTCTCTAATATGGTCATACATTGGACAGGAGGTTAGGAAGTGCAGTTCAGTTTCCACCTCATTTTGTAGGCAGTGGCTCTCTGTCTCTCTCTCTTTCTCTCTCTGACCCCCTCTCTCTTGGTCTCTCTCTCTTTCTCTCTCTGACCCCCTCTCTCTTGGTCTCTCTCTCTTTCTCTCTTTGACCCCCTCTCTCTTGGTCTCTCTCTCTTTCTCCCCCTCTGAACCCCTCTCTCTTGGTCTCTCTCTCTTTCTCCCCCTCTGTCCCTCTCCTCCTCTGTCCAACTGTTTCCTTCTGTAGAGGGAATGTAACCTGACAGATTGATGCTTTCTTTAAGACTGGGTCTATGTTGTGTATGCTGCATGTTCCTGTCAGATTGACGGTATTGATCCGGATGGATGTACGCAATTCAAACCAAGAAGTCACTTTTCATCTTTCTGTTTAGCATGTCGAGACAAGGGACACAACGTTGTATTTTTTCATTTTTGTTGTTGTTGTTGTTGACGAAACACTGTTTCCCAATGAAAAGCCTCTCCAATGTCAGTGCCGGGCCTTGACAAGAGGAATGTCATCATCTGTGAGTTACAGAGGAGAGAGAGAGGCTGTGGTGTGACTGTGGGTCTATGGAGGAGCAGAACACACTAAGACAGTGTCCCAAATGGCACCATATTCCCAATTTAGGGCACTACTTTTTACAGGGCCTGTAGGGGTAGTAGTGCACTACTTTTGACCAGGGCCTGTAGGGTTAGTAGTGCACTACTTTTGACCAGGGTCTATGGAAGGAAAGGTGGGGTCATTTGGGACACAAACCCAAAGCACTCAACCCCGCAAAAACCACTTGAGCCTATCGAGACTAAACGATGCTTTGAATTTGACGATGATATTAGACCTGCTGTGGGTGACCAGTCTTAATATCAGAATAATAGACCTACTGGGGGTGACCAGTCTTAATATCAGAATAATAGACCTGCTGGGGGTGACCAGTCTTAATATCAGAATAATAGACCTACTGGGGGTGACCAGTCTTAATATCAGAATAATAGACCTGCTGGGGGTGACCAGTCTTAATAATATCAGTACATCTAGCAGACCAGCAGAGTCTAAAGAGTAATGAAATAATGTGTTCTATTGTAAAGGATTGAAGCGAACTACACCGTGTTACACTGAGCTGATGCTATAGTGGCATCATATAACTAAGACCCCTTCTCGACATAAATGATCTACAAGGCTATTCACAATGATCTACAAGGCTATTCACAATGATCTACAAGGTTATTCACAATGATCTACAAGGCTATTCACAATGATCTACAAGGCTATTCACAATGACCTACAAGGCTATTCACAATGATCTACAAGGCTTTTCACAATGATCTACAAGGCAATTCACAATGATCTACATTTTATTCACAATGATCTACAAGGCTATTCACAATGATCTACAAGGCTATTCACAATGATCTACAAGGTTATTCACAATGATCTACAAGGCTTTTCACAATGATCTACAAGGCTATTCACAATGATCTACAAGGCTTTTCACAATGATCTACAAGGCTATTCACAATGATCTACAAGGTTATTCACAATGATCTACAAGGTTATTCACAATGATCTACAAGGTTATTCACAATGATCTACAAGGCTATTCACAATGATCTACAAGGCTATTCACAATGATCTACAAGGCTATTCACAATGATCTACAAGGCTATTCACAATGATCTACAAGGCTATTCACAATAATCTACAAAGCTATTCACAACAATCTACAAGGCTATTCACAATGATCTACAAGGCTATTCACAATGATCTATAAGGTTATTCACAATGATCTACAAGGTTATTCACAATGATCTACAAGGCTATTCACAATGATCTACAAGGTTATTCACAATGATCTACAAGGCTATTCACAATGATCTACAAGGGTATTCACAATGATCTACAAGGCTATTGATAATTTTCAACAAGGCTATTGATAATGATCTACTAGGCTATTCACAATGATCTACAAGACTATTCACAATGATCTACAAGGCTATTCACAATGATCTACAAGGCTTTTCACAATGATCTACAAGGCTATTCACAATGATCTACAAGGGTATTCACAATGATCTACAAGGCTATTGATAATTTTCAACAAGGCTATTGATAATGATCTACTAGGCTATTCACAACGATCTACAAGGCTATTCACAATGATCTACAAGGGTATTCACAATGATCTACAAGGCTATTCACAATGATCTTCAAGGCTATTGATAATGATCTACTAGGCAATTCACAATGATCTACAATGCTATTCACAATGATCTACGCGGCTATTCACAATGATCTACAATGTTATTCACAATGATCTAGGAAGGCTATTCGTAATTTTCAACAAGGTTATTGATATTGATCTACTACGCTATTGATAATGATCTACTAGGCTATTCACAATGATCTACAAGTCTATTCATACTTTTCAACAAGGCTATTGATAATGATCTACAAGGCTATTGATAATGATCTACAAGGCTATTGATAATGATCTACAAAGCTATTGATATTGATCTACAAAGCTATTGATAATGATCTACTAGGCTATTCACAATGATCTACAAGGCTATTCGCAATGATCTACAAGGCTATTCATACTTTTCAACAAGGCTATTGATAATGAACTACAAGGCTATTGATAATGAACTACAAGGCTATTGATAGTGATCTACAAGGCTATTCACAATGATCTACGTGGCTATTTACAATGATCTACAAGGCTATTGACATTGATCTACAAGTCTATTGACATTGATCTACAAGGCTATTCATATTGATCTACAAGGCTAAACTGATCCTAGATGAGCATTCGTACTCTGAAACATTTTCTGAATGCAAATGCTAGACCAAGTTAGAGCTGTTCATTTATTAACCTGATCGGAAATCCCTCATCGCACAGAACAATTTTCATTCATTTATGATTGCATTTATGATAATCATTAGTATACTAATTCCACAGACACAATCTGGATGGTGAAGCAGACATGGTTTTTAATGATTCATAGAAATCGTCAATGATGAGGTGAAGTAGATGTGGTTTAAAGTTTATGCAACAGCTGTTTTTAACCTTCAAAAGAGCAAACTGTCACACTAGGGACATCACTCCTACTCCCTACACAGGGAGTAGGATTGATACAGAGAGAGAGAGAGAATGAGGGGAAGAGAGAGAATGAGGGGGTAGAGAGAGTGAGAGCTAGAGAGAGAGTGAGAAAGAGAAGGGAGAGAGAGAGAGAGAGAGAGAGAGAGAGAGAGAGGAGGGGTGAGAGAGAGAGAGAGAGAGAGGGAGGAGGGGTGAGAGAGTACATAACATATTGTGTAGTACGTTTGACCAAGGCAATACACAATTTAGTAGATTAGAAAATGATCTCTCTATGGGGTAAATTTGGACACCTTATTGTCGTGATCACAACGTAGACACGTAGTCTAACAGCAGGGGATGAGCATAGAGAATAATATGTGTTCACACAAGCTATTATGCTGTATGTATTAGTCATTTCCCAACACAAGAGTAAACCAGCCATCTGTCTCGCGGTGACAGTGATTCATTGGGATGTATGTGGGACAGCTAGTATGTGAGAAAACATGTGGGCCAACTCTAATCTGTATCAATCAATTCCCCCATTCCAGTGTTCATTGCCCAGTCCATAAACTTACTGTACATACCAGCTAAATGATCTGTTCTATTGTGAGAGAAAGAGAGAGAGAGAGAGAGAGAGAGAGAGAGAGAGAGAGAGAGAGACAGAGACAGAGAGAGAGACAGAGAGAGAGAGAGAGAGAGAGACAGAGAGAGAGAGACAGAGAGAGAGAGAGAGGGGGGGGTGGGCGGAGAGGGAGAGGGAGAGGGGGACAGAAAGAGAGAGAGAGAGAGAGAGAGAGAGAGAGAGAGGGGGGGGGGCAGAGAGGGAGAGGGGGACGGAGAGAGAGAGGGAGAGAGAGAGAGAGAGAGAGAGAGAGAGAGGGAGAGAGAGAGAGGGGGAGAGGGAGAGGGAGAGGGAGAGGGAGAGGGAGAGACGGGGTGAGAGGGAGAGACGGGGTGAGAGGGAGAGATGGGGTGAGCTGCAAGAGAGACTCATTGCTGTATTTGTAGACAGAGCCTCCTGGTGCACAGTGTGTTGGTCCCAGCGGTATCCTGTCATTTGGAGCGAGACACCTGACCCTTCCCTCCCCCTGAAGCCCTGAAGATTGCTGTGCACTTTACTGGAAGTAAATCACAGTGAACGTGCTTGTCTGTTCCGCTGGCCCTTAACAAGGTCTGTGTGGCTGCGGTCAGCTGGCTGTAAACCGCTGCTAGGAACATGATTTAGTCTCAGAGAAGCACTTAAGACATTGTGTGAAAGGACAGATGTCACCCACAGCTCTCCTACTGTAGGTGGTGTGGAAGCAGGACCATGGTGATCCACAGAGACACACACAGCTCTCCTACTGTAGGTGGTGTGGTAGTAGGACCATGGTGATCCACAGAGACACCCACAGCTCTCCTACTGTAGGTGGTGTGGTAGTAGGACCATGGTGATCCACAGAGACACCCACAGCTCTCCTACTGTAGGTGGTGTGGAAGTAGACCATGGTGATCCACAGAGACACACACAGCTCTCCTACTGTAGGTGGTGTGGAAGTAGACCATGGTGATCCACAGAGACACCCACAGCTCTCCTACTGTAGGTGGTGTGGTAGTAGGACCATGGTGATCCACAGAGACACCCACAGCTCTCCTACTGTAGGTGGTGTGAAGTGGACCATGGTGATCCACAGAGACACACACAGCTCTCCTACTGTAGGTGGTGTGGAAGTAGACCATGGTGATCCACAGAGACACCCACAGCTCTCCTACTGTAGGTGGTGTGGAAGTAGGACCATGGTGATCCACAGAGACACCCACAGCTCTCCTACTGTAGGTGGTGTGGAAGTAGGCCATGGTGATCCACAGAGACACACACAGACACAGAACACACACAGAGATACAGTACACACACATATGCAACACATATAATTTAACTGAAGGTAAACATTCAGAAGAAAAATCCATTACATATTTCAAATCTATTCTAAAATAAGAAGGATATGTCCCTTATGTATAGCGTGCTCTCTCTCGTAGAGGGGGGGGGGGGGGGGAGTCGGCTGTTTTATGGGCAGTCGTAAAATACGCTGCCTCTCTGCTCTGTAGTGTTCGAGATTGGAATGTAAAATGTGGATCACAGAGAGACACAGATTGGAATGTAAACTGTGGATCACAGAGAGACACAGATTGGAATGTCAACTGTGGAACACAGAGAGACACAGATTGGAATGTCAACTGTAGAACACAGAGAGACACAGATTGGAATGTAAACTGTAGAACACAGAGAGACACAGATTGGAATGTAAACTGTGGAACACAGAGAGACACAGATTGGAATGTAAACTGTAGAACACAGAGAGACACAGATTGGAATGTAAACTGTGGAACACAGAGAAACAGAGATTGGAATGTAAACTGTAGAACACAGAGAGACACAGATTGGAATGTAAACTGTGGACCACAGAGAGACACAGATTGGAATGTAAACTGTGGAACACAGAGAGACACAGATTGGAATGTAAACTGTGGAACACAGAGAGACACAGATTGGAAAGTAAACTGTAGAACACAGAGAGACACAGATTGGAATGTAAACTGTAGAACACAGAGAGACACAGATTGGAATGTAAACTGTGGAACACAGAGAGACACATATTGGAATGTAAACTGTAGAACACAGAGAGACACAGATTGGAATGTAAACTGTGGACCACAGAGAGACACAGATTGGAATGTAAACTGTGGAACACAGAGAGACACAGATTGGAATGTAAACTGTAGAACACAGAGAGACACAGATTGGAATGTAAACTGTAGAACACAGAGAGACACAGATTGGAATGTAAACTGTAGATCACAGAGAGACACAGATTGGAATATAAACTGTGGAACACAGAGAGACACAGATTGGAATGTAAACTGTAGAACACAGAGAGACACAGATTGGAATGTAAACTTTAGAACACAGAGAGACACAGATTGGAATGTAAACTGTGGATCACAGAGAGACACAGATTGGAATGTAAACTGTGGAACACAGAGAGACACAGATTGGAATGTAAACTGTGGATCACAGAGAGACGCAGATTGGAATGTAAACTGTGGAACACAGAAAGACACAGATTGGAATGTAAACTGTGGAACACAGAGAGACACAGATTGGAATGTAAACTGTGGAACACAGAGAGACACAGATTGGAATGTAAACTGTGGAACACAGAGAGACACAGATTGGAATGTAAACTGTGGAACACAGAGAGACACAGATTGGAATGTAAACTGTGGAACACAGAGAGACACAGATTGGAATGTAAACTGTGGAACACAGAGAGACACCGATTGGAATGTAAACTGTGGAACACAGAGAGACACAGATTGGAATGTAAACTGTGGAACACAGAGAGACACATGGACAATCAAAAGTTTGAAAAATTCTACAATATTGATATTTTTTGAGAATGTGGGAATGGTCCTTGGGTATTTAAAGAACAATCCTGTACACAGGAAGTTGTTTCATTTGGTGACCTCATGGTGACCTCATGGTGACCTCATGGTGACCTCATGAAAGACGGGAGACCCACATGACTGTATCTCTGCTTGTGCACACTTTTCAGTAATCAGATGTTCATCTAGTTGTTGGATAAAATGAATGAGTAAATATGAAAGTATTTGTGAAAAGATGTAATGTGATGTTAGCTTTCCAAATGAGAATTTTTCTTTATATAAAGGTTTTTTACCAAGTCAGTGGCCACGCCCACGTGAGCATAGACTTGGTCGGCGTCATGGAACGCCCCCTTCTTCCACAGAGTATAAAACGAACTTCCTACACAATATACATTAAGTCAGAGAACACCGGGTCGGAGTCATGGAACGCCCCCTTCTTCCACACAGAGTATAAAACTAACTTCCTACACAATATACATAAAGGCAGAGAACACCGGGTCGGAGTCCCCACGTTGGAATGGTTATAATTCTATAGGCCACTAGACCAGACAGCTTGTAGCTTTGGCTTCAAGGCTGACAAACGGTTTAAAACTACAAGAGCAGAAAAGCGTGCAGCCGTAGCTACACGTGTAATGGTGAAGAACTACAGAGACCAGACAGCATGCAGCCGTAGCTACACATGTAATGGTTAAGAACTACAGAGACCAGACAGCATGCAGCCGTAGCTACACATGTAATGGTTAAGAACTACAGAGACCAGACAGCATGCAGCCGTAGCTACACGTGTAATGGTGAAGAACTACAGAGACCAGACAGCGTGCAGCCGTAGCTACACGTGTAATGGTTAAGAACTACGGAGACCAGACAACGTGTAGCTTCGGCTTCAAGGCTAGAAATGGTTAAGAACTACGGAGACCAGACAACGTGTAGCTTCGGCTTCACGGCTAGAAATGGTTAAGAACTACGGAGACCAGACCACGTGTAGCTTCGGCTACACGGCTAGAAATCGTTCAACTCTAAAACGTTGCCACGGAAATGTTGGTAGCCTAGGATGAAGAATACCGACAACCGCCGTAAACAGACACTTTTCTGTAGAATCTCTCCTTCAGATGGACTGGTGACCACAGAGACTTTTCTGTTGACTCTCTCCATCAGATGGACCGGTGACCACAGAGACTTTTCTGTTGACTCTCTCCTTCAGATGGACCAGTGACCACAGAGACTTTTCTGTTGACTCTCTCCATCAGATGGACTGGTGACCACAGAGACTTTTCTGTAGACTCTCTCCTTCAGATGGACTGGTGACCACAGAGACTTTTCTGTTGACTCTCTCCATCAGATGGACTGGTGACCACAGAGACTTTTCTGTAGACTCTCTCCATCAGATGGACTGGTGACCACAGAGACTTTTCTGTAGACTCTCTCCATCAGATGGACTGGTGACCACAGAGACTTTTCTGTAGACTCTCTCCATCAGATGGACCGGTGACCACAGAGACTTTTCTATAGACTCTCTCCATCAGATGGACCAGTGACCACAGACACTTTTCTGTTGACTCTCTCCATCAGATGGACCAGTGACCACAGAGACTTTTCTGTTGACTCTCTCCATCAGATGGACTGGTGACCACAGACACTTTTCTGTTGACTCTCTCCATTAGATGGACTGTTGACTCTCTCCATCAGATGGACCGGCGACCACAGAGAGAGACAAAAAGACATACACTCGTAAATATGTAAATTGTCATTTCTTTTGGAATGAGAGGTTGTTCATTTTCAAAGTATTAGTAATTTCTTTGAGTGTAGTTATCAGCTATGAGTCTCCTGCTCTTGAGCGGGCCACACCCCCTTTTCCTTCGTCTACCAAGCCGGTTTCGTCCGCTAGGGACTTTTTCTGTGTATCATGTCGTTACCCATGTATGAACTAATTATGTGTTTTTTCATGTATTTCTGTGATTTGATGTTAGTTAGTAAATAAATAATTAAACCAATTTGTATATCTCTGATTCATGAGCTAGGCTACGGTTCGTGCAGATAGCCAAGGGTTTGCGACGTTCAGTAATGAAACAGATGAGGTAAAATTAATTAATAAAGCGACTGTTTTGATAAGATGTGAAAATATCTGACGAGTTATATTCAGGAAACAGAAACTCTGTAAACGACAGGCTCCCGTGGTGCCTCGACTTCCTGGTTCATTAGAGTCACATGATTAGTTCAATCGCCTAATTCAAGTACACAAAGAGAATTGATTTGATAAAATACAGTCTTCACATTTTAATGATAGTCAACGACACGACAATCCTAATGACATATCATGGTGTTGTTGTTTATGGACAGGCTTGATCCTAATGACATATCTGTTGTTGTTGTTTATGGACAGGCTTGATCCTAATGACATAATGACATATCTGTTGTTCTTTGTGGACAGTGGGTATTTCACCATTGGAGTAGCCACCAGCTGCTTTCTCCTTTCCAGAATAAAAGGTGTGTCTGCCTCAAAATGAGAGACAGAGAGAGAGAGTTCACTTGAAAGGTGCAGAGGGTTTAGAAAGTGGAAATGTGTGGGTTGGGAACCGTATCGACCGGTCATTCCCTTCTCCTCCTCTCCGTCCTGAATTCTGAACATCCCCTGTATCCCAAATTACACCATATATTCCCTGTAATACACTATTTCTGACCAGGGCCCATATATGGAGGAATAGGGTCCCATTTGGGACGTCCCTCAGAATGCTAGGAGATGATCACAGCCTTGTCTTGCCCTCCCCTCTGGCTAGACAGGACTCTGCTCTCTGCAGAATAATGAAACAACTGGAACCTGAGACTACATATATATATTCCTTTAGAAGATCTGAGCCTGTATTCAGAAAGTCTTCTTAGAGTAGTAATGCTGATCTAGGATCAGTTTTTTTCCTTTAATAATATAGTGAATGGACAATGGAGGATCTGGTCCTAGATCAGCGTGCTTTATGAATATGGGTCCTGGGCAAGACCCACTGGTTAATTTAAATAGATTGTCTCAGCTAGGGACAATACAACCTGTTATGTACATGGGGGAACACTGGGTTGTTTGTAATGGGGGAACACTGGGTTGTTTGTAATGGGGGAACACTGGGTTGTTTGTAATGGGGGAACACTGGGTTGTTTGTAATGGGGGAACACTGGGTTGTTTGTAATGGGGGAACACTGGGTTGTTTGTAATGGGGGAACACTGGGTTGTTTGTAATGGGGGAACACTGGGTTGTTTGTAATGGGGGAACACTGGGTTGTTTGTAATGGGGAACACTGGGTTGTTTGTAATGGGGGAACACTGGGTTGTTTGTAATGGGGGAACACTGGGTTGTTTGTAATGGGGGAACACTGGGTTGTTTGTAATGGGGGAACACTGGGTTGTTTGTAATGGATAAACACTGGGTTGTTTGTAATGGGGGAACACTGGGTTGTTTGTAATGGATAAACACTGGGTTGTTTGTAATGGGGGAACACTGGGTTGTTTGTAATGGGGGAACACTGGGTTGTATGTAATGGGGGAACACTGGGTTGTTTGTAATGGGGAAACACCAGGTTGTTCAGGATTGTATGTAATGGGGAACACTGGGTTGTATGTAATGGGGGAACACTGGGTTGTTTGTAATGGGGGAACACTGGGTTGTTCAGGATTGTATGTAATGGGGAACACTGGGTTGTATGTAATGGGGGAACACTGGGTTGTTTGTAATGGGGGAACACTGGGTTGTTTGTAATGGGGGAACACTGGGTTGTTTGTAATTGGGGAACACTGGGTTGTATGTAATGGGGGAACACTGGGTTGTTTGTAATGGGGGAACACTGGGTTGTTTGTAATGGGGAACACTGGGTTGTTTGTAATGGGGGAACACTGGGTTGTATGTAATGGAGAAACACTGGGTTGTATGTAATGGGGGAACACTGGGTTGTTTGTAATGGGGAACACTGGGCTGTTTATAATGGGGGAACACTGGGTTGTTTGTAATGGGGAACACTGGGTTGTTTGTAATGGGGAACACTGGGTTGTTTGTAATGGGGGAACACTGGGTTGTATGTAATGGAGAAACACTGGGTTGTATGTAATGGGGGAACACTGGGTTGTTTGTAATGGGGAACACTGGGTTGTTTGTAATGGGGGAACACTGGGTTGTTCAGGATTGTTATCTTCTAACATGGAGGTCCACTCTGTCTCTACTTAATACTGCTTTCCTTCCTGCCTCTGTTCCAATGTGGTCTTCCTTTCCAGCCCAGCCAATCAGTCCCTCTCTCTCAGGGCCTCATCATCCCTGATTGGTTGATATGGATCTCTACTGTAGGAAGAGGATTCTCAAAGCTGGGTATAATTGGCCTCGGGTGTACTGTACACTCAGTGTTAGTCACAGGGTTGAACAGAGTGAGTTTCTACTGGAGCTTTCACTGTCATTAGCATCAGGCTCAATGGCTTTTTGTCCTCTGTGAGTTGCCGTAGATTAGAAGTTACATCAATGCTGTATTGGTTTAAGCTGGACCAGTCAATAATTAGGAGATGGAGAGGTGTTGTCATTTGGTCCGGTTGGGTTTCTGTCTATACAGAAAGAGCTTACAGACTATTCACCGATTTGGAAGAAAATCAAATCAAATTATATTATATTATTTTGTCACATGCACTGAATACAACAGGTGTAGTAGACCTCACCATGAAATACTTACTTACAAGCCCTTAACCAACAATGCAGTTCAAGAAATAGAGTTGAGAAAATATTTACTAAATAAATGAACATTTAAAAAAAATATATATATATATATATATATATAAAATCATAAAGTAACACTGGGTAGACAGGACTCTGCTCTCTGCAGAGTAATGAAACTCTTCAGGCTCCGTTGTTAAACCTGAAGACACCTGAACAAACGACCACGGCGCTTCCTGAGAACAGAAGTAATCGTTTGATCTATATCATATCTACGTCTGGATACATTGTGAACACAGCAGCGTCTTGGGAATACATCATATCTCTACTGTAAGATGTATGCAGAGTACAACACTCCAATACCACGATTACATTGCATTACATTTCAATGCCCCCTGAACAGCCAATTAAATTATATTAGAAATTATAACGGTTTCACCAAAGTAACGTTAAGATTTTACACTAGAATAAAGTCAGGTATTAAAGCTCAGACAGAGTCTACATCCCAAATGGTACCCTATTCCCTATATAGTGCACTACTTTCACCAGAGCCCTATGGCACCCTATTCCCAATATAGTGCACTACTTTAACCAGGGTCCTATGGGCCCTAGTGTACTATAGGAATAGGGAATAGAGTGCCATAGGGCTCTGGTCAAAAGTAGTGCACTATAATAGGGAATAGGGTGCTATTTAGGACTCAGCCCATAGTGTCGCGTACTTAACCACGTAAATTCTGAAAATACTTTGTGGGATAAATTGTGGGATACTCCACTGAACCACGACCCTGGCAGGCGGTAGGCAGGAGGCAGGAGGAGGAGGAAAGCAGGAGGCAGGAGGCGGAGGAAGGCAGGAGGCAGGCAGGAGGCAGGCGGTAGGCAGGAGGCAGGAGGCGGGGGGAAGGCAGGAGGCAGGCGGTAAAATGGTAACGGCTGCATGCTGTAGCGTAGCGGCGCCAGGTGTGGTGAAATCCCAGCGGGGGGGATACAGGTGTGTTTTCCTGTCTCTGATGCTCTACTCTTCCACGTCGATGAGATCCCTCAAATATCTGACAGGTAACATATGAGTGTAAGAGAATGATTATCGCCTTGAGAGGAGAATCACTAAAAGTTGCTGAGATGGAGAATTGGAGACAGAGGTGGTAAGACAACGAAATCCATCAACGCTTAAGTGGCAAGGATACAAACATTTTATACATCTAAATGACAGCTCATGAAGACATGTGTTTTCTTACAATCCATTTTTAGAGGACAAACATGGTGAAGGAAATGTAGAAAAGTTTGGAAACAACAGGTTATATCATGTAACTTAGCATCAGTGAGCTGTTTTAATACAGAGACAGACACTAGCAGCTGTTGTACCAACAGGAGTCACTGTAGAGAAAGGCACGATATCTCATCCTGTTTAATGAATTACACAGTCCATTCAAAGAGAGAGGACACTCTCAATGTGACTTCCCTGTTCATTAAAGAGAGAGGACACTCTCAATGTGACTTCCCTGTTCATTAAAGAGAGAGGACACTCTCAATGTGACTTCCCTGTTCATTAAAGAGAGAGGACACTCTCAATGTGACTTCCCTGTTCATTAAAGAGAGAGGACACTCTCAATGTGACTTCCCTGTTCATTAAAGAGAGAGGACACTCTCAATGTGACTTCCCTGTTCATTAAAGAGAGAGGACACTCTCAATGTGACTTCCCTGTTCATTAAAGAGAGAGGACACTCTCAATGTGACTTCCCTGTTCATTAAAGAGAGAGGACACTCTCAATGTGACTTCCCTGTTCATTAAAGAGAGAGGACACTCTCAATGTGACTTCCCTGTTCATTAAAGAGAGAGGGCACTCTCAATGTGACTTCCCTGTTCATTAAAGAGAGAGGGCACTCTCAATGTGACTTCCCTGTTCATTAAA